>NW_026571515.1:7277770-7287770 GCF_026225935.1 Boleophthalmus pectinirostris | reverse complement strand
ATAAACTTATAGTAATAAACTTATATATTAACTTATACTAAACCGAAATAATTCTAACTGGAACTGATGCTGAGTCTGACGACAGCTACGCAGAAGAGGAAGCGTCGCTCTGTTTACCTCCGGAGGACGCGGAGTTGCTCAGAAGTGACAGAAGTTGCTCAGAAATTTCCCCCCAAAAGTGCGACTTATAATCTGGTGTGACGTATATGTTTTTTTCGTCTTCATTACGCATTTTTGGCTGGTGCGACTTATACTTTGAAGTGACTTATAGTCCGAAAAATATGGTAACTAGGATTGATAATGGGACTAAACAAAGGTGCGGACTCACAGCAGTGTTGAGCTCCACAAAGGCAGGAGAGGTGCAGTTGTAGAGATCCGGCTCGAGCCAGCCCCTCTCCACATCGCAGTGTCTGATGGCTGCTCCTGTGAAACAACGAAACACACAATTACAACACTGCTACAAAGATATGCTGTGATAAACGATAATACTGAAACCACCTCTGATTCCACAAAGCAAACACATTTTTAAATACACAGCATATACCATTAAAAAGCCTGAGCTGCCACAAATAAACAAATACCACGAATACAGAGCAACCAACGGCCGATAAGACGTTGATTTTTTAGACCGATTTTGATTCTTTAAACCAAATTATGTAGTTTAAATCAAATGTAGTAATTATATTTTACTACTAACTACCCCCCAAGATCTTTTTTAGCCCCTTTACAGTGGTGTAGTCACGCTTTTGTGCAGCTGTCTTTTCATGTTAAAGGTGCACTGTGTAATTTTTCTGGAGAAGGTCCGCAACCTGTTTGTCTCCATGGAGATGTGATTTTATTTAATTTTTTTCTTTGGTTTAAATTGTCCACAGTACGGCATTAAACTAATTCAACTACAGGTGTTTTTTTATGGCTCAAAAACACTCATTCTTACTCTGAGCTGGGTTACAAGTCTCCATGGAGATTCTTAAAGGTTGTATGGAGGATTTTTTTTGTTTTTTTTTTTTGTTTCAAATTGTCAATGATAGATTATAGAAGGTGCCGTAGCCTTGTAATTATGATGACCAAAAAAAAGAGAATAAAAATTCATCAACTCTGGACGTGGTGGGGCTAAACATTTGCCAATAGATAACGACACTGCCTCGTTATCTGTGAGCTGACAGGCTGTCAATCAATCTCCCTACGTTTCTAGTGTAACTGACTTGCCTGCGCCGCCGGTACGTGGTTTACGTACGACTGTCACGCAGTCCACAGACGCAAGACGCACAGACGCTGTTTACTCCACCAACGCAACAGTTCTTAACGGCTTTTTTGACCTATATCTTCCTCGCAGTTCGCACAAAGTTTGTTGCAATGGCGACAAGAATCTACGAGCAGTTAGCCCCAAAACAAAATCCGTTTTTGAGGTCGCTGAAAGAAGAAGACAAGGGGAAAAGCAGCGAAACCAAACTAAGGTGATTCTTGAAGATTCATTCCAGCGATGGCGCGAACTGAAGCAGACGCAGGGTCTAAAGACTGACGCACTGGTCCACAAATTACTCCTGGACAGGAAACTTCTGCTTATTATGAAAACGTACTTTATTTCCAAGAGCGAGACAAACGTTTTTCAGGACACGAATGCGATATCCTATGTCTGAAAACGTAATTTTCAAGGCAAAGAAAGAGTCCGCTTGCTGCTGCGTGTTGTAGTAGTAGCTAGTTCATTCGCACGGAATCTCTGCGCCCCCTCTGCCCGTTCCGTTCTTCTCCCTGCTCCTCACTTCTTGTCCGCGCACCGCTCCCCCCGCTCCTCACTTCTCCGTCTTGCCTAACCAACACTGTAGTTAGTTGTTTACAAGTCATGTGCAGCACCGGTTTCTGGCGTAAGGATGAGGCAGAAGGAGGTGTTTCTACGTAGGAGCTGTAGGGGAGGGGGGGTGGTTTCACGCATGCGCAACATTTGAAAAAGGACAAACAGTCGCTGGATTTCTCGTTCCTTGGAAAATCCTCTATACAACCTTTAAGTTTATGGTTATACTGTGGAACATTTTGAGCACATTTCCACGGAGACAAACAGGTGACAGACTCAAGTTACACAGTGTAGTGTTAAAATAAAGCTTTGTGTGGATTTTTAAGCATCAGATTGACTAAAACAAGACAGTCGATGCGTTAAAAAGTCTGGCTAATCAGTTTGTAAGATCCAGACTAAACCAGGACTGACCCACGGATCCTTTGGGGCAGGGGACGGCCGCTGGGAGGTTGAACTTGGTCCGGGGCCACCAGATCCCAGCGGTGATGGTTTTAGGGCAGCCGTCGTAGATCACTGAAGAGAAAACAAGATCTTTTACTGATGCAAAACTATAAAATAAAATCAGTACTAAACCAGGAGTCAGACTAGAGACGAAGTGCACGGGATAAATAATACGAGTAAGAGCAGAGCAAATGTGACCCAAAGCAAATGAAACAAAGGTAGGACTAAACCAGGACTAAACCAGGACTAAACCAGGACTAAACCAGGACTAAACCAGGACTAAACCAGGACTAAACCAGGACTAAACCAGGACTAAACCAGGACTAAACCAGGACTAAACCAGGACTAAACCAGAAGGACTAAACCAGGAGGACTAAACCAGGACTAAACCAGGACTAAACCAGGACTAAACCAGGACTAAACCAGGAGGACTAAACCAGGACTAAACTAGGACTAAACCAGGACTAAACCAGGACTAAACCAGGACTAAACCAGGACTAAACCAGGACTAAACCAGGACTAAACCAGGACTAAACCAGGACTAAACCAGGACTAAACCAGGTAAACCAGGACTAAACCAGGACTAAACCAGGACTAAACCAGGACTAAACCAGGAGGACTAAACCAGGACTAAACCAGGGACTAAACCAGGTAAACCAGGACTAAACCAGGACTAAACCTAAACCAGGAAACCAGGACTAAACCAGGACTAAACTAAACCAGGACTCTAAACCAGGAGGACTAAACCAGGACTAAACCAGGACTAAACCAAGACTAAACCAGGTAAACCAGGACTAAACCAGGACTAAACCAGGACTAAACCAGGACTAAACAGGACTAAACCAGGACTAAACCAGGACTAAACCAGGACTAAACCAGGACTAAACCAGGTAAACCAGGACTAAACCAGGACTAAACCAGGACTAAACCAGGACTAAACCAGGTAAACCAGACTAAACCAGGACTAAACCAGGACTTAAACCAGGATTAAACCAGAACTAAACCAGGACTAAATCAGGATTAAACTTCAAATGAACCAGGACTAAACCAGGACTAAACTCCAGCTGAACTAAAACAGAACAAAAACACAACTAAACCAGGACTAAACCATTTCTAAAGCAGAAATGAACCAGGACTACACCAGAACTAAACCAGATCAATACCAGGACTAAGCGAAAACAAAACCAGAACTAAACAAGATTTAAACCAAGACTAAACCAGGACTAAACCAGATCTAAACTAGGATTAAAGAATGACTAAAGCAGAACTAAACCAGGACTAAATCATGACAAAAGCAGAAATGAACCAGGACTAAACCAGAACTAAACCAGGACTAAGCGAAAACAAAACCAGAACTAAACAAGATTTAAACCAAGACTAAACCATAAACCAGACTAAACCAACTAAACCAGACTAAACCACTAAACCAGGACTAAACCAGGACTAAACCAGGACTAAACCAGGACTAAACCAAGACTAAACCAGACTAAACCAGACTAAACCAGTAAACCAGGACTAAACCAAGACTAAACCAGGACTAAACCAGGACTAAACCAGGACTAAACCAAGGACTAAACCAAGGACTAAACCAGGACTAAACCAGGACTAAACCAGGACTAAACCAGGACTAAAACCAGGACTAAACCAGGACTAAACCAGGACTAAACCAGGACTAAACCAGACTAAACAGACTAAACCAGGACTAAACCAGGACTAAACCAGGACTAAACCAACTAAACCAGGACTAAACCAGGACTAAACCAGGACTAAACCAGACTAAACCAGGACTTGGAACCAGGACTAAACGAGGACTGAAGCAGACCTTCACATCCATTGTTGGTGACTTCGGCGAAGGGGTTGTCGCAGCTGTTGCACTGGCGTCCGATCACTCCGGGTCTGCACTGGCACTGGCCGCTCTCTAGGTCACATGACCTGGAGAAGGAGCCAATGGGATAACAGTCGCACGGGAGACAGGAATCTGAGCCGTGGGGATGGTAGTGGAACTCCTACGGGTCGAAGAAAAGGGACAAAAAAGATGAATAAAAACATGGTTACGGACAAAAAGGGTAGTTCAATCCAATCCAATATGATTTTTAAAAATTCAAAAATATTCCAAAAAATGCAACTTTTTAAATTTTGATAACGATATTTTGACTTTAAAGGTCTTTTTATTATTATTATTATTATTATTATTATTATTATTATTACGCAAAATGAATTCTTGTGAGCTTTAAAATGCTGTTACCTTCTCAAAAACATACCTGGTGTTTTGTTTCATTTCATTATTAATCTCCTTTTTGGGCCAATTTATTTTTTATTTATTTATTTTTTGTTGCTGTTATTTCTGCTATGATTTCATTAATGTTATATATTCCATAGTAAAACAATGTAGATTTCTTACTTGCCCAAAATAAATACATAAATCTCAGTCTCAATCTCAATCTGTCTACATTTCGAAAACTCAAAATGCTCTGTTCCACCTTGTGATGTTATCAGTGTTGTGTATCATGTAACAGATTACATGTACCTGAGTTACGTAATCAGAGTAACTGTATTCTGTATTCACTGTTACAGTTACTTTCTCCATGAGTGGTAATTGGATTACAGTTACTTTGTTGAAATAAATGGATTACACAGAGATATTTTCCTGTTTTCCTGTTTTCACATTTTGGGATATACCCCCCCTCCCTTTTTTTTTTTTCAGTAATTCCACTCATTGCTGTAAACTAAACCAGGTCTAAACTAGATCTAAATCAAGTCTAAACCAGGTCTGAACCAGGACTAAAACCAAGTCTAAACTAGATCTAAACTAGATCTAAACCAGGACTAAACTAGATCTAAACCAGAACTAAACCAGGTCTAAACCAGGACTAAAACCAGGTCTAAACTAGATCTAAACTAGATCTAAACCAGGACTAAACTAGATCTAAACCAGGACTAAACCAGGACTAAAACCAGGTCTAAACTAGATCTAAATTGGGTCTAAACCAGGTCTGAACCAGGACTAAAACCAAGTCTAAACTAGATCTAAACTAGATCTAAACCAGGACTAAACCAGGACTAAAACCAGGTCTAAAACCAGGACTAAACCAGGTCTCAAACAGGTCTAAAATCAGAACTAAACCAGGACTAAAACAGGATTTAACAGGACTAAATCCTGCTGCTTGGACGTGTCTCCTCTTCTTCTATCAATAATATTTTAAATTTGGTTCAGTAAAGTCTGGGCTTTTTATTTTCTTTTATCAGACAAAACTTCTTATGTGAAGATTTCCTCGTCTTTGCTTCTCTGCAGCAAATCAAGTAATCCAAAGTATTCAGATTACTCACTTTAAGTAACTTAATGGATTCCGTTACAAGTTACATTTTGGGGTATGTAATCTGTAATCTGTAGGGGATTACATTTTAAAAGTCACCTTCCCAACACTGGATGTTATGAAGTGGTGGTTTTCAAGTTAACAGCTCTTTTTACCTCTTTTACACATTGGAGCACTTCCTGTATTACCACATGACATCACAAGGTGGAACAGAGTGTTTTTAGTTTGAGAGAAGAGCAACTCCAGGTCTGTATGTGATGAGGAAAAAACATTACTTCACTTTAAATATCCGTCATTTCTATTAGAAGAAAAATAAAAATCACAAAGGATTTATGGATAAAAGTACATTTGATCAAACGATTTAAACAGGAAGTGCTCCGTTACGATGCTCTTGACAGGGTTTAGGTTTGAGGTTATGGATTAGGGTCATGGATCAGATTAAACAGGATTACAAATGATACACATATTATCAGAGCTCTGTTTGAGAATTACCATATTTGGATCTGCTGTGGTTAAAGTGGGATTTACACGGATTACGGACATTCTCCACTGATCACAACGTTTTAGTTTGGAATCAGGACAGCAGAAAAGCCAGGACTAATACAGGACTGAACCAGGTCTAAACCAGGTCTAAACCAGGACTAATACAGGACTGAACCAGGTCTAAACCAGGTCTAAACCAGGACTAATACAGGACTGAACCAGGTCTAAACCAGGACTAATACAGGACTGAACCAGGTCTAAACCAGGACTAATACAGGACTGAACCAGGTCTAAACCAGGACTAATACAGGACTGAAACCAGGTCTAAACCAGGACTAATACAGGACTGAACCAGGTCTAAACCAGGACTAATACAGGACTGAACCAGGTCTAAACCAGGACTAATACAGGACTGAACCAGGTCTAAACCAGGACTAATACAGGTCTAACCAGGTCTAAACCAGGACTAATACAGGACTGAACCAGGTCTAAACCAGGACTAATACAGGACTGAACCAGGTCTAAACCAGGACTAATACAGGACTGAACCAGGTCTAAACCAGGACTAATACAGGACTGAACCAGGTCTAAACCAGGACTAATACAGGACTGAACCAGGTCTAAACCAGGACTAATACAGGAAACCAGGTCTAAACCAGGACTAATACAGGACTGAACCAGGTCTAAACCAGGACTAATACAGGACTGAACCAGGTCTAAACCAGGACTAATACAGGACTGAACCAGGTCTAAATCAGGACTAATACAGGACTGAACCAGGTCTAAACCAGGACTAATACAGGACTGAACCAGGTCTAAACCAGGACTAATACAGGACTGAACCAGGTCTAAACCAGGACTAATACAGGACTGAACCAGGTCTAAACCAGGACTAATACAGGACTGAACCAGGTCTAAACCAGGACTAATACAGGACTGAACCAGGTCTAAACCAGGACTAATACAGGTCTAAACCAGGACTAATACAGGACTGAAACCAGGTCTAAACCAGGACTAATACAGGACTGAACCAGGTCTAAACCAGGACTAATACAGGACTGAACCAGGTCTAAACCAGGACTAATACAGGTCTAAACCAGGTCTAAACCAGGACTAATACAGGACTGAACCAGGTCTAAACCAGGACTAATACAGGACTGAACCAGGTCTAAACCAGGACTAATACAGGACTGAACCAGGTCTAAACCAGGACTAATACAGGACTGAACCAGGTCTAAACCAGGACTAATAAGGACTGAACCAGGTCTAACCAGGACTAATACAGGACTGAACCAGGTCTAAACCAGGACTAATACAGGACTGAAACCAGGTCTAAACCAGGACTAATACAGGACTGAACCAGGTCTAAACCAGGACTAATACAGGACTGAACCAGGTCTAAACCAGGACTAATCCAGGACTAAACCAGGTCTAAACCAGGTAAACAGGAAACCAGGTCAGGACTAAACCAGGAAACAGGACTAAACAGGTCTAAACCAGGTCTAAACCAGGACTAATACAGGACTAAACCAGGTCTAAACCAGGACTAATACAGGTCTAAACCAGGACTAATACCAACCAGGTCTAAACCAGGACTAATACAGGACTGAACCAGGTCTAAACCAGGACTAATACAGGACTGAACCAGGTCTAAACCAGGACTAATAACTCCAGGACTGAACCAGGTCTAAACCAGGACTAATACAGGACTGAACCAGGTCTAAACCAGGACTAATACAGGACTGAACCAGGTCTAAACCAGGACTAACTCAGGACTGAACCAGGTCTAAACCAGGTCTAATACAGGACTGAACCAGGTCTAAACCAGGACTAATACAGGACTGAACCAGGTCTAAACCAGGACTAACTCAGGACTGAACCAGGTCTAAACCAGGACTAATACAGGTCTAAACCAGGTCTAAACCAGGCCTAAACCATGACTAACCCAGGACCAACCAAGATCTAAACCAGATCTAACCCAGAAATAAACCAGAATTAAACTATGTCTAAATCAGAACCAAACAAGTCTAAACCAGGCCTAAAACAGGACTAACAACCAAATTCAAATCTAAACCAGGTCTATACCAGGTCTAAACCAGGTCTATACCAGGTCTAAATCAGGTCTAAACCAGTCAAGGTCTAAATCAGGTCTAAACAAGGTCTAAATCAGAACCAAACCGGGCCTAAATCAGAACTAAACCAGGTCTAAACAAGGTCTAAAACAGGACTAAACTAGGACTAAATGAGACTAAACCATGACTAACCTAGAACTAAAACAGTACTAACCCAAATCTAAACCATGACTAACTGAGGACTAAATGGGACTAACATATCTAAATCAGGACTAAAACAGATCTAAACCTGGTCTAAATCAGAACTAAACCAGGACAAATCCAGGACTAAACCATGACTAACCCAGGACTAAATGGGACTAAACCAGAACTAAAGCAGGACTAACCCTGATCTAAAACAGGTCTAAACCAGAAGTAAAACAGGCCTAAACCAAGGGAAACCAGACCTAAACCATGAATAACCCAGAACTAAAACAGGACTAAATAGATCTGAAACAGGTCTAACTAAACGTAAACCAGGACTGGACTGGGACTAGACCATGACTATCATAAGACTAAACCAGCTCTAAACCAGGTGTAACCCAAGACTAAACCAGGACTAAACCAGGTCTGAACCAGGTCTGACTCAGGACTAAACAGGTACCTTGCATTGACACTGGCCGCTGGTCTTGTTGCAGTCTGGGTCGAAGCCTTTGTCCACATCACAGTCACATGGACCACAGTTTGGAGTCCCCCACCAGCGCCGGGGACACTGCTGCTCAATCCTGGACGAGAACACAGCAAAATGTGAGGGGAAAAACAGGGAAAACCAGGACTAAACCAGGACTAAACCAGGACTAAACCAGGACTAAATCAGTGCAAAGCCAGATCTGCAGAGCCCTTTACAAAAAACTGGGTAAAACAGGACTAAAACAGAACTAAACCAGGACTAAACGAGGTCTAAATCAGGTCTGAACCAGGTGTAAACCAGGACTAAACCAGGCCTAAACCAGGACTACACCAGGACTAAACCAGGACTACACCAGGACTACACCAGGACTAAACCAGGACTACACCAGGACTAAACCAGGACTACACCAGGACTAAACCAGGACTACACCAGGCCTAAACCAGGACTACACCAGGACTAAACCAGGACTAAACCAGGACTACACCAGGACTACACCAGGATTAAACCAGGTCTAAACCAGGACTAAACCAGGATTAAACCAGAACTAAACCAGGACTAAACTAGTGCAAAGTCAGAGCTGCAGAGCCTTTTACAAAAAACTGGGTAAAACAGGGTAAACCAGGTCTAAACCAGGACTAAACCAGGTCTAAACCAGGACTAAACCAGGTCTAAACCACGACTAAACCAGGATTAAATCAGTGCCAGAGCTTCAGAGCCCTTTACAAAAACAGGGTAAAACAGGGCAAACCAGGAATAAATCAGGATTAAACCAGGTATAAACCAGGCCTAAATCAGGCCTAAACCAGACCTAAACCAAGACTAAACCAGGACTAAACTGGGTCTAAACCAGGACTAAACCAGGTCTGAACCAGGTCTAAAGCAGAACTAAACCAGAACTGTAAAGCCCTTTACAAAAAGCTCATAATAAAAGCAGTGGTTTAGAGCAATTTTTTTGACAATTTCCCCCTTTTTTGTGTTAAATTGTACTCATTCAAAAGTCTATTTAGGAAATGAATAATGAAAGCCATTTTATTTATCCTTAATACGACAAAATATAAAATGTTGGAATCGAAAATCATGACTGATCAATAAGAGAAAAACTGTAATTCACCCAGCTACTACTACCAATACCTCAAAAATATTTCAGTAGCAGTAATATAACATAACAATACCCGGTCCTAGTCACAAACACGACTCTTTTCCTCTTCCCTCTGATGTTCCTGGTTCTTTA
>NW_026571515.1:7072770-7275270 GCF_026225935.1 Boleophthalmus pectinirostris | reverse complement strand
AGTAGTAGTAGTAGTAGTAGTAGTACCTGTGTTGGCAGTATTGTCCGTAGTGGTAGTCTCCACAGTCGCAGGTGCAGTAGTAGTAGTAGTAGTAGTAGTAGTAGTAGTACCTGTGTTGGCAGTATTGTCCGTAGTGGTAGTCTCCACAGTCGCAGGTGCAGTAGTAGTAGTAGTAGTAGTAGTAGTAGTAGTAGTAGTACCTGTGTTGGCAGTATTGTCCGTAGTGGTAGTCTCCACAGTCGCAGGTGCAGTAGTAGTAGTAGTAGTAGTAGTAGTAGTAGTAGTAGTAGTAGTACCTGTGTTGGCAGTATTGTCCGTAGTGGTAGTCTCCACAGTCGCAGGTGCAGTAGTAGTAGTAGTAGTAGTAGTAGTAGTAGTACCTGTGTTGGCAGTATTGTCCGTAGTGGTAGTCTCCACAGTCGCAGGTGCAGTAGTAGTAGTAGTAGTAGTAGTAGTAGTACCTGTGTTGGCAGTATTGTCCGTAGTGGTAGTCTCCACAGTCGCAGGTGCAGTAGTAGTAGTAGTAGTAGTAGTAGTAGTAGTAGTAGTACCTGTGTTGGCAGTATTGTCCGTAGTGGTAGTCTCCACAGTCGCAGGTGCAGTAGTAGTAGTAGTAGTAGTAGTAGTAGTAGTAGTACCTGTGTTGGCAGTATTGTCCGTAGTGGTAGTCTCCACAGTCGCAGGTGCAGTAGTAGTAGTAGTAGTAGTAGTAGTAGTAGTAGTAGTAGTAGTAGTAGTAGTAGTACCTGTGTTGGCAGTATTGTCCGTAGTGGTAGTCTCCACAGTCGCAGGTGCAGTAGTAGTAGTAGTAGTAGTAGTAGTAGTAGTACCTGTGTTGGCAGTATTGTCCGTAGTGGTAGTCTCCACAGTCGCAGGTGCAGTAGTAGTAGTAGTAGTAGTAGTAGTAGTAGTACCTGTGTTGGCAGTATTGTCCGTAGTGGTAGTCTCCACAGTCGCAGGTGCAGTAGTAGTAGTAGTAGTAGTAGTAGTAGTACCTGTGTTGGCAGTATTGTCCGTAGTGGTAGTCTCCACAGTCGCAGGTGCAGTAGTAGTAGTAGTAGTAGTAGTAGTAGTAGTACCTGTGTTGGCAGTATTGTCCGTAGTGGTAGTCTCCACAGTCGCAGGTGCAGTAGTAGTAGTAGTAGTAGTAGTAGTAGTAGTAGTAGTAGTACCTGTGTTGGCAGTATTGTCCGTAGTGGTAGTCTCCACAGTCGCAGGTGCAGTAGTAGTAGTAGTAGTAGTATAGTAGTAGTAGTACCTGTGTTGGCAGTATTGTCCGTAGTGGTAGTCTCCACAGTCGCAGGTGCAGTAGTAGTAGTAGTAGTAGTAGTAGTAGTAGTAGTAGTAGTAGTACCTGTGTTGGCAGTATTGTCCGTAGTGGTAGTCTCCACAGTCGCAGGTGCAGTAGTAGTAGTAGTAGTAGTAGTAGTAGTAGTAGTACCTGTGTTGGCAGTATTGTCCGTAGTGGTAGTCTCCACAGTCGCAGGTGCAGTAGTAGTAGTAGTAGTAGTAGTAGTAGTAGTAGTAGTAGTACCTGTGTTGGCAGTATTGTCCGTAGTGGTAGTCTCCACAGTCGCAGGTGCAGTAGTAGTAGTAGTAGTAGTAGTAGTAGTAGTAGTAGTAGTAGTAGTAGTAGTACCTGTGTTGGCAGTATTGTCCGTAGTGGTAGTCTCCACAGTCGCAGGTGCAGTAGTAGTAGTAGTAGTAGTAGTAGTAGTACCTGTGTTGGCAGTATTGTCCGTAGTGGTAGTCTCCACAGTCGCAGGTGCAGTAGTAGTAGTAGTAGTAGTAGTAGTAGTAGTACCTGTGTTGGCAGTATTGTCCGTAGTGGTAGTCTCCACAGTCGCAGGTGCAGTAGTAGTAGTAGTAGTAGTAGTAGTAGTACCTGTGTTGGCAGTATTGTCCGTAGTGGTAGTCTCCACAGTCGCAGGTGCGTAGTAATAGTAGTAGTAGTAGTAGTAGTAGTAGTAGTATTAGTAGTAGTAGTACCTGTGTTGATAGTATTGTCCGTAGTGGTAGTCTCCACAGTCGCAGGTGCAGTAGTAGTAGTAGTAGTAGTAGTAGTACCTGTGTTGGCAGTATTGTCCGTAGTGGTAGTCTCCACAGTCGCAGGTGCAGTAGTAGTAGTAGTAGTAGTAGTAGTAGTAGTAGTAGTAGTAGTAGTACCTGTGTTGGCAGTATTGTCCGTAGTGGTAGTCTCCACAGTCGCAGGTGCAGTAGTAGTAGTAGTAGTAGTAGTAGTAGTAGTACCTGTGTTGGCAGTATTGTCCGTAGTGGTAGTCTCCACAGTCGCAGGTGCAGTAGTAGTAGTAGTAGTAGTAGTAGTAGTAGTAGTACCTGTGTTGGCAGTATTGTCCGTAGTGGTAGTCTCCACAGTCGCAGGTGCAGTAGTAGTAGTAGTAGTAGTAGTAGTAGTACCTGTGTTGACAGTATTGTCCGTAGTGGTAGTCTCCACAGTCGCAGGTGCAGTAGTAGTAGTAGTAGTAGTAGTAGTAGTACCTGTGTTGGCAGTATTGTCCGTAGTGGTAGTCTCCACAGTCGCAGGTGCAGTAGTAGTAGTAGTAGTAGTAGTAGTACCTGTGTTGGCAGTATTGTCCGTAGTGGTAGTCTCCACAGTCGCAGGTGCAGTAGTAGTAGTAGTAGTAGTAGTAGTAGTACCTGTGTTGGCAGTATTGTCCGTAGTGGTAGTCTCCACAGTCGCAGGTGCAGTAGTAGTAGTAGTAGTAGTAGTAGTAGTACCTGTGTTGGCAGTATTGTCCGTAGTGGTAGTCTCCACAGTCGCAGGTGCAGTAGTAGTAGTAGTAGTAGTAGTAGTACCTGTGTTGGCAGTATTGTCCGTAGTGGTAGTCTCCACAGTCGCAGGTGCAGTAGTAGTAGTAGTAGTAGTAGTAGTAGTACCTGTGTTGGCAGTATTGTCCGTAGTGGTAGTCTCCACAGTCGCAGGTGTAGTAGTAGTAGTAGTAGTAGTAGTAGTAGTAGTAGTAGTACCTGTGTTGGCAGTATTGTCCGTAGTGGTAGTCTCCACAGTCGCAGGTGTACCCGTGGGAGGAGGTGGGTTTGCGGTGGCACTTGGCTTCGTTCTCACAGGGGTTCAGGTGACAGGCGTCAGTGCAGCCTTTACCGTAATATCCTGAAAAGGCACAGACAGAAACAACATTAACACTAAACAAAAGGCAAAAGGCCGCTGCTGTTCGCTCCAATACTTGAGCTCTGGAGATGTAGACAGACTAATAAAGGATTACTCAAAACACAACTCTTGAGTGTGTTTTTTGCGGTATCAACGTTCGAACACGGCTAAAAGCTCACAAGAATCAATTCTGCATAATATCGGACCTTTAAAAGACTGCGCAAAAATGGTCAGATCTTTCCTGTGTACATGTTTACACTAATGTCCACAATTACAATCTTGCCCATGCTTCCTTTCAATAAATCCATTTTCATTTCAAACCTCAGATATCTCAATAATTTCTGCTTTTCCCATAAAAACATGCCGTGATTTTAATCCAATCATGAGCCATCTCCACGCTCCAGACTGGACTGCATTTTATTCAGAGAGAAATAACCCACTTTTCTTAACACTTCTTCTCTGCATACCCTCCATACGAGTTGAAAATGACAAGGTAATTGTAGCTATTGAAAAGTCTATTCTTCTTTCAGTGTCATCTACAAACAAAGAGAACCCAGTAGTGAAGGTTGAGTAGTTGTTCGCAATAATAGTTATGTAAAAATACTTCACATTTTTGTCTTGAGTTGACAGCAAAGAATTAAAGATTTACTTGAATAATTACAGTATAAGAGACAGATCTAACCAAGGACACTTAGTAAACTAGGGCTAAAACTTAATCCACGACGAAAGCAGGTTGACATTAAAGGTGCAATGCGTAACTTTTTGGTTGGGGTCTGTCACGTTCTTGTTTCTAGGGACATGTCATTACATTAAACAGCTCTGTCTTACAATTATTCAATTACAGGTGGTTTTATTGCTCAAAAGTACCCAAAAAACAGGTATTCTGACTGTAGAGTGGGGTCGCCTCTCCACGGATCTGACCTGTAACTTGGTCTAGTTTCCAATATTTTGAGGAATTGTACCCATTCAAAATATTTAAATTGTTAACGGCACCATATGACGCTATTTTCTAATCTGTTATAATGTTGTTTCCTCATCACATTCATACCTGGAGTTGTGTTTTGTTTCATTCACACATTTAACACTGAAACTGCATATTTAGGCTGAGCTCTTCTCTCAAACAGAAAACATTCCGTTCCAATTTGTGTTGTCATGTGGTAATAGAGGAAGTGCTCCACTTAGTGTCATAGTACATAGTGTCGAAACCAAGACCGGTCTTGAGTACTACGACAGGTTTTTTTTTACGATCTTGGTCTCGTCTCGGACTCGATCACGTTCGGACTCGGTCTTGACTCGGGGTTAAAGGAGCTTGGACTTGGTCTTGTCTCGGACTTGAGGTCCAACTCCAGTTAGGAACTTAAAAAAACAAAAACAGGTTTAAAAATCCTACCCACTTTTTTCACTTTCTTCACAGTTTTGTGTAAAGTGCCAGTGGAAGTTTTCTTAAAGAAGGGCTTCTCAAACTGTGGGTGAGGGCTCAAAAAAGGGGCACAAAGTGTTTCAGTGCAGCACAGTTTGCTTGGCCCATTTTAAGCTTAAATTAATATTTAACAGATAAAACAGAGATAGATTGAACAAAAAGGTTAGAATATATGTGCCAACATAACTGCAAAATACAAATAAATGCAGGAAACGACAAAGATGGTCTTGATTTGGTCTCGACGGGCCATGGTCTTGGTCTTGTCTCGGACTCAGCCATTAAAAGTCTTGATCTTGTCCTGGCCTCGGGACCCTGTTGGTCTCGATTAGTGCGGTCTTGACTACAACACTAGCTCCGATTATTTCAGCCCTGGAATTGCCAATCTCGACTGAACAAAAGGTAAAAGGTAGCTGTTAAACTACCACTGCATGACATCACAAGGTGGAACAGAGCATTTTGGGTTTGGCGATGTAGACATTACTCAGACACGTGTGAATGAAACAAAACACAACTCCCGGTATGTTTTCGAGGAGGTAACAAAATTATAACATCCCTAAAAGCTCACAAGCGCCAATTTTGTGTAATATAAGACCTTTAATCGCTATGGCAACGGTCCTCATTTTTCTTTTTTTTCTGAACAGATTCAGCGAAGCGACCAGGACCCTCTGCCCTCACCTATCGTCCGCCTGTGCGTCTGATGTGATTTTCTAATCTGTTATAATGTTGTTTCCTCGTCACATTCATACCTGGAGTTGTGTTTTGTTTCATTCACACATTTAACACTGAAACTGCATATTTAGGCTGAGCTCTTCTCTCAAACAGAAAACATTCCGTTCCAATTTGTGATGTCATGTGGTAATAGAGGAGGTGCTCCACTTAGTGTCATAGTACATAGTGTCGAAACCAAGACCGGTCTTGAGTACTACGACAGGTTTTTTTTTTACGGTCTTGGTCTCGTCTCGGACTCGATCACGTTCGGACTCGGTCTTGTCTCGGGGTTAAAGGAGCTTGGACTTGGTCTTGTCTCGGACTTGAGGTCCAACTCCAGTTAGGAACTTAAAAAAACAAAAACAGGTTTAAAAATCCTACCCACTTTTTTCACTTTCTTCACAGTTTTGTGTAAAGTGCCAGTGGAAGTTTTCTTAAGAAGGGCTTCTCAAACTGTGGGCGAGGGCTCAAAAAAGGGGCACAAAGTGTTTCAGTGCAGCACAGTTTGCTTGGCCCATTTTAAGCTTAAATTAATATTTAACAGATAAAACAGAGATAGATTGAACAAAAAGGTTAGAATATATGTGCCAAAATAACTGCAAAATACAAATAAATGCAGGAAACGACAAAGATGGTCTTGATTTGGTCTCGACGGGCCATGGTCTTGGTCTTGTCTCGGACTCAGCCATTAAAAGTCTTGATCTTGTCCTGGTCTCGGGACCCTGTGGACTCGGACAGGTCTTGGTCTCGATTAGTGCGGTCTTGACTACAACACTAGCTCCGATTATTTCAGCCCTGGAATTGCCAATCTCGACTGAACAAAAGGTAAAAGGTAGCTGTTAAACTACCACTGCATGACATCACAAGGTGGAACAGAGCATTTTGGGTTTGGCGACGTAGACATTACTCAGACACGTGTGAATGAAACAAAACACAACTCCCGGTATGTTTTCGAGGAGGTAACAAAATTATAACATCCCTAAAAGCTCACAAGCGCCAATTTTGTGTAATATAAGACCTTTAATCGCTATGGCAACGGTCCTCATTTTTCTTTTTTTTCTGAACAGATCCAGCGAAGCGACCAGGACCCTCTGCCCTCACCTATCGTCCGCCTGTGCGTCTGATGTGATTTCTCTTTAATTCCTGTTTTTGTTGCATTGGTCGAAAACACTTCATCGTTTTTCGATCTCGTGCTATATCTCTTCGCCGTGGCCATGGAAACGGGCGGCGGAGATGGCCTTGGCTTTTTCACAGCGGAGAGAAGAGCGCCGCACGACACAAAAGATAAAACGGCGAGCGGCGGCTTGTCAGGCTCAAGGACCATCACATTCTAACTTTATGAGAAAATATGAGGAAAGAGGAATTTATCTTTTATTGGTCTGAGATACGTGTAAAGAGAAGGTGTTAGGCAGGATGTGGCTGTATGTACTGTGGCAGAGTGGTTAGCCCGTCTTCAGATACTTACTCAGGAGGTTGTGGGTTAGACTCCTGATCTCTCTGAGTAGTTTCCAGTGTCCAGCTTAGAAGCAAAATTATAAACTTCTTGCCGGACCAACCAGTCCCTTCTGAATTCTGTTTGAATCCAGAAAGAACTGGACAAAAGAGCGTGAAAATCGTCTGTCCAAACTTGAGATGATCCAACCACAGCCGCTAAATTGTATCACGTGTCTCTCAAACAAAATATATAATTTCATTTACCTGAGATAAATAAGAGTTTGGTGCTTTGATTGATTGATTGTTTGATATTTGCTCAACTTAAAGTGTTGAAAATGCAGGACATTGTTGACTTAAGTCTCCTCAAAGTCATGTATAAAGCAAAGTGCAAATGTATGACCTGTAAATATTCAAAGACTGTTTGAGCCACTACAATTTAAAAGGAACCTACATGTTTAAAAAACCCAGATTCAGAACCAAGGTTATGGAGCGAAGCGTCGCTGTGAAAGGAGTGAACTTATGAAATAGTCTTGACAAAGAAATAAAAGAATCAAGTACAATGACGACATTTAAAAAACACATAAAATCGAATGCACTGTGTATGTGTGAAAAAGAAAACTTGTATGTTGTGCAAGTTGTGTATAATAATGAAGATTTACAGTTTGCAATTGATCAGTAATTGTGCCTGAACTGATATGGAATGTTTAGTAACCATCGGTGTTGATGTTTTGTCTTGAAAAAGGAAAGGGGGGCAGATAATATAAGATTTTCTCTTCTTTCTGCTCCTTTTCATTCATTTCTTGTGTGTTTGATGTTGTGACACTGTCGATGTCTTTTTATGCTTTATGAAATAAATAAATAAATAAATAATTCAGCAAAAATCCATGCTGCTCCTCAGTTCTTTATTATGTTGTTTGTTTTTTCTCTTTATTCACCATGTTTCTTTTTGACGTTAACAAACCGCGCGTCTCTTTGATTCGTTAATACACAGGATACAGCTCCAGATCCACACCAATTTTTTATTTTTTTTTTTTCAGACTCAAGGTTTTGTCAAAGCGTGCGGTCCTTGCTTAGCCACGCTGGCACCACCTAGTGCCTCCGCTCAATTTTATTTTTCTCCAGAGACTAGGTCAGGAATCAGAATACACTAGATGTTTTGCAAGAACTCCGCAATTGCGAGTTCAGGCACCAGCCAATCACCGAAGAGCCATACATTCTATGTTGGCAACGATTCCTGAAATCGAGGATTTAAAGCTGGAACAAAGAGAATGTTTGGTGAATTTTATCAAGGGGAAAGACGTTATTGTCCTTCTTCCTATGGGATTTGGAAAAAGCTTAATATAAGAGTTAGCCCCGTTAGTGGCACATTACATACTTCACAACCAAATAACAGCGACTGGTTAAATGAAAAAAGTACCCGCCTACTGTCGAGTGAACGAATCTTAATACTACGAGGTCAGACAGTTTCCACGAAGTGAAACTGGCTGATGAATCTAGCTAGTTCTGGCTGGTCAGGTAAGTAAAATTCACCAAAAAGCCCCAACAACAACAACAACAACAACAAAACAGGCAATATATTTGTGTATTGTTTTGTATCATGCTTTTGTGTAGATGAAAAATGACTGTGTGGGCTGAGTCTTGTAAAAGCTCGTACTGCCAACTGCAAGGATCACGTAAGCTTACTTGAACATGCACGGATGACATATAAAACCACTTCAGGCATATTTCTGATGAGCATGACCATTATAAAAACATGGAAAAAAGCTACAAAAAGACGATTTTGCAATACCCCCTCTCTTTAAATATGATGTGGTCTGATGGTTTAGTAAAATTCCAATAGTAAATGTGTTTAAAGACTGTATAAAGAAGTGGACTAAGGGAGTGTGACGCCTCCAGTCAAATGAAGCTCATCGAGGTTTGCATTTATAGCAGTGAATTGCACCAGTTCCATGTTAGGAGTAGAAATTTATTTACACACAAAACAGCAAAATAAAAACACCAGGATCATGAAGAGCTGGTTAATAAGATCAAAATTACAAAGCTCAGAGCAGCAGTTACAGAGAGATGTGACAATTTTTCAATGTAAAGTCAATTGGAAACAAAGGTAATGAAGCCAGAAGTGCCCTAATACTCACTTCGCATATAACCTGGTGAAATGTGTGGATGTACCAGCAGTAGTACAGTAGAACATATGGCTTCACATGTGTTGTTTTGAGTGTGTAAAACATACTTACTGTAATTCATCTTATTAAAGCGTAAAATGAGCCCCAGGCGACTGTCACATAATCAAGCATGTTTATAGCAACGTCACATTAGCAGACGCTGGTATTATGTCATATGAGGCGAATAAAATGAAGTAAGATATAAATACGCCTGTCAGGATAACAGAGTTTGAAGCCTGATATAAAGATACAGAGAAATATTGCGATAATACTGAAACTACTTTATGGCACTGACACAAAAAGACAATCCCAGTGAACCTGCTTTTAAATATACAGCATCAATTTTTGGCAATGAGATGAGACAGAATAATAAAATGGAACTTATGAGTTTTGTATTGGATTAGACCGGCTAATAGTTAAGTTTTAATGAGTCTCTGTTTACAGAGCATATGCAATAGTACCGCAGGCTTCACTTTGATCTCAACTCTTCTGCCTCCTGCTCTCTCAAATAACATCACGTCTTATTTCATTGCATCCAAAAATCTCCTCTCTGGTCGGGCCTTTCTAATCTCACTGTTCTTTTACTCACAAATAATAATAATTGTGATTTCAAGTGTTGGTTGTAGTACAATTTTCTTCCTATGTGTGGCATCTAAGTGTGAATTTTGGGTGAATCTTGAACCAGTTAATCTGTGGTTCATAGGCAAATGCTTAACTCACTACACCACTGCCACACGTCTTCAAATGTAACTGTAAGTGAAGGCATAATGCACCAATTTCACAATGTTTAGCCTTGGACAAAATGATTTAGTCCAGTTTAGTTTGACTGAACCAGCCACCCTCTCGTTAATGGGCAGCATCTTAACACACTACACCACTTCTAGCACAAATTTGAGTCTATTACAATATACATGTTTTATGGTGACGCCCATCTGAACACTGTTATTCAATGGATTTTAGTTCTTTTTAATATTTTTGTTAATATGAATAGCAAAAAGTATTGACACTTTGCAGTGACATCGCACTGGGGGTGTTTTACATGTACTAGTATATGTATGGCCAAATGTTCAGCAGTTACCATGATGACACAACGAATATATAAAATGGATTTAAACCACATTAAACCACAAAAACACATTTTCAGGAGCCTGTGTTCAGTACAAGCGAAGAGCGTTCACGGTCCTATTTAGGTGTTTGTTTGATTTTATACAAATGGTGAGAGCAACTAAAAAAAAAACTGTTCTAGCTTGGGACTTTAATGTTATTTAAAGGTTGTATGGAGGATTTTTGTTTTGTTTCAGATTGTCAATGATTGGTTAAAATAACATTACAGAGACGCAGCAGCCTTGTAATTATATGACCAAAAAAAAAAAAAGAATGAAAATCTATCAAATGTGGATGTAGTGAGGCCAGATAAACATCAGCCAATAGAAAACAAGGCTACCTCATTTTCTATTGGCTGTTAGGTCGTCAATCAAATTCCCTACATTTCTCGTGTAACTGACTCGGCGGCACGCTGGGATTACGTGGTTTATGCGGCGGTTCTTAGAGACTTTTTCAAACTGTAGCTTCATCGCAATTCACACAAAGTTTGTTGCGACGGCGGATGAGAATCCACGACCAGTTCGCCGCGAAAAGAAAGTCAGTTTTCGAGATCGCTGAAAGAAGAAGAGAAGAGGAAAAGGAGCAAAGGGATCTCCAAGAATCACCTCAGTTTGTCCTGAGTGATTCTTGGAGATCCCTTCCAGCGATGGCGCGACTCAAGTAGATGACGGTCGCTAAATTGTTTCTAGACCGGTCACTTCGACTGTAATTCCGAACGCCCACTGGCTGTAAATGTGTGATTTCTAGAGTAAGGAGGCGGGAGGAGATGTTTCTACTGAGGGAGCTGTGGTGGAGGAACATTTGAAAAAGAACTGTCACTGTAGTTCTCTTCCCTTAAAAAAATCCTCTATACAACCTTTAAGGCAGTACTAGTGTGGACTAGAACGTATTCGAGTCATTTTCGTTGTGGATGCAGTGTTTGTCCACACAAATCCAATGGAAAACAGTTCCAGAGATAGAAAGATCTGGTGCCGCCAGCTCCCACGAATACATCTGAGTGTGGATCTGATCCAGCACTGTGTGGATGCCTGAAAATGTTGATACACTCACTGTGACATGTGTCTTCCTGATTTGCTGGGTTTGTGACATCGGTCATGTGACGCTATTGCAGAAAACAGTTTAAACAAACCATAGACAAACGGGAAACAGCGGAGCTAGAACTAACTACTTTCATGTTTGCCATGTTCCTCAGCTCAATGTCGGCTGCTGCAGCTTCAGACACGGTGCTCCACTTCCTTGTTTTTACCGTCCACGTGACATCGTGACGACGTGATGCCAGTCTAGTCATGTGACTAGCGTTTCAGACGGTCTCGCATTACTGTGTGGATAGGGAACGGCCACAGAAACGACGTGTCTGGACGCAAATCGTTTCCGATACGGTGATACAGTGATACGTTTCACTGTAAACGTAACCTAAGAGGGGCTTGTTTAAAAGCACAAATCACCTGTTGTAGCTCCAAATAATTCAGTTCTTTAGCAAAACTCAGATTAAAGTCTAACAAAGCGTCAGACAGAGCATGCCTCTAGTAAGCATCACACCCCAAGGGAATGTTGAGTACATCAGCTGCAAAGTATCAATACATTTTATTTCAGTTAATTATTTTTTAGTCTATATGGGAGAAAATTAGACTATGAATGAGTCTGTTGAGTAAGTCTTATTTAGTCTTTCCACATTAGTTTCCTCTCTTGTTTATCTCCTCTCCTCCTTGCCCATCTTGTCCTTCCTTGGTTGCTCTGGTGACTCTGTTCTTTCACATTAAGTCGTACTCATTATTCTAGCTCGTTCCCTGCTGCTGATCTCCTCCCGCTGCTCCCATGCTGCTCATTATACGCAGGCAAATATCTGTTTAACCCAGATACAGCAACCAGGCTACACAAATCAACCCCGATGAACTTGCCCACTACCTCCAAAGAAAAGAATTAGAACTGCACTCATGCTTTTAAATGAGCATTAGCACAAAAGACAAAAGAGGAAAAACAGGATGGAGAAAGACTAAAACAAGGTTAATTCAGGACTAAAAGTTGAATCAAAATGGGGAAATAAGACTGAAAGAGCCCATTTTATGCTATTTCCTGTTCTATGTTATAATGTTCCCTCATCACAGACCTGGACTTGTGTTTTGTTTCATTCACACATGTTTAACACACAAACGCTGCATACAGTATTTAGTTCTTGTCTCAAACTGAAAACATTCCGTTCCACCTGGAGATGTCATGTGGTGATACAGGAAGTCAGGAAGTGCTCCATTGTATTTTTAAACTCCATACACCAGGGGTCCCCAACCTCTGGGCCGGGGACCGATACTGGGCCGTGGGTCGTTTGGCACCAGGCCGCGAAAGTGCGAACCCCCCTCTCCTTGTAGCCGTGTAGATCGTCCCCCCCTCCTGTACGTCGCGTGGATCGCCCCCCACCTCCCGTGCCCCGCGTGGATCGTCCCCCCTCCTGTACGCCGTGTGGATCCTCCACCCCTCCCGTACGCTGCAAGGATTATCCCCCCCCGTACGCCGTATGGATCGTCCCCCCTCCTGTACGCCGTGTGGATCCTCCACCCCTCCCGTACGCCGCGTGGATCATCCCCCCTCCTGTACACCGCGTGGATCGTCCCCCCCTCCCGTACACCGTGTGGATCGTCACCCCTCCTTGTACACCGCGTGAATCGCCCTCCACTCCTTGTACGCCACATGGATCGTTCCCCCTCCTGTACGCCGTGTGGATTGTCCCCCCTCCTGTATGCCGCGTGGATCGTCCCCCCCTCCCGTACGCTGTGTGGACCGTCCCCCCCCCTGTACGTCGCGTGGATCGTCCACCCCTCCCGTACGCCACGTGGATCGTCCCCCCTCCTGTACGCCGTGGATCGTCCCCCCCTCCCGTACGCCGCCTGGATCGTCCACCCCTCCTTGTACACCACATGGATCACCCCCCCCCGCTTTTACGCCGTGTGGATCGTCCCCCCCTCCCCTACACTGCACGGACCGTTCCCCCTCCTGTACGTCGGGTGGACCATCTCCCTCCCATACCAGACCTAAACAGGACTAAACCAGGTCTAAAACAGGTCTAAAAAACAGGTCTAACACCAGGACTAAAACAGGATTCAGCCAGGACTAAACCACGCCACGTGCACCGCCTCCTCCCAACCCCTCCACCCCCCTCTGGTCCGCGAAATATTTTCTGATATAAAATCTGTTCTTGGCGCAAAAAATTGTTGGGGACCACTGCCAAACATCTTCACTAGAATCGTTTGTATCATTTCAGCCCTGGATTTGCTTGTGTTTAATTTAATAACTACCTTTTATTGTGTAAGCCACTACAAGACATCACAAGGTGGAACAGAGCATTTTAGGTGTTTTTTGTGATCACTGTGGCATCGTAATCGGAACTGAGTATCGAGTCTATTCCTTAGTATCGAAATAGAGTTTGAAATTTTAGTATAGTGGCAGCACTTCTTCTGTCAGTCCACTCTTTAACAATTAAGGATTTTTTGGCTTAATTAGCATATAACGAAATTCAGGATGTAAAAAAACAACAACAACAAAACAACCAAAAAAACATACAAGTGGGCTTATCCAAACTAGTAACACTGCCAGAAGAAAGACATGAATTAAATCAGAACAAATCGAGGGCTAGGTCAGTTATAAAACACTGATGAAAGTAAGATTCTGGCAGTGCACAGTGATGATCTAAAACATCAGTGGTCCTTGAGGAAAAAATTGGTTCTATGATGTTGTTTTTCTCGCATGTTCAAATCGCAAATACAAAACCTTGACCTTAACAACACGAGACCAAAACTGAAAAAACATCTCTAAACGATTCCAGTTTGTTTATTCATATCCGCAGCAGTTACCGTCTTTTACAGGAAAAAGTCCTTGAGACGAAACAAACGTACCTGGATCACAGTCGCAGGTGTACTTCTCCCATTGGTCGTTGCAGCGTGAGTGGGCGGGGCAAGGGGAGGAGACGCAGGGGTTCCCCACGGTGCAGCCGGACTCCACCTTCACCGAGCGCGAGGGTTTGGGCAGGGCGGGGGGGTCTGGGCGGACTCCCATTCGAACGCCCTGACGGAGGAGAGGGAGGTAAGGGTTAAAATACTGCATGATTGGAGCTATACACGGCTATTACTGTAACAATACTCACCTGGATGCATCCTTTGATCCCATGGGTGACTTCACCAGACCCCAAGACTCCGCCCACATGGAGGTGCTTCACTTTTAGACCCTTTATATCGTTCCCAACAATCACTGTACCCTAAAGGACAAAAGAAAAAAAGAGTAAAAAGCAATTCAGTTAAAAAGAACAACTAAACTTAGAAAGAAATGTAATGAAACTAGCACCAAACCAAGTTAAATTCAGCATTAAAGGTGCACTATGTCACTTTCTGGTTGAGTCCATCACCTACTTGTTTCTATGGATGTCGCTGCTCTGCCTGGAATGTTCCACAGTATGACATTAAACAGCTCTACTTTACATTTATTCAGTTACAGGTGGTTTTATAGTAGAGGTCTGCGTAGGACAGAATTTTCAGTCCTGCTCCAGCCCGCACAGAATTGTAATTTTCATTCCCACTCCTCAGCGATATTTCGTCCCGCAAATCTCACAAGATGAAGACGTTCGCTTTCTTAAGCTCTATCAAACACGGAAAAGCGGAAAGGAATTGTCTAAAATGTGCGTGAGATTAGACCACGTCCGCAAATTTAGGCTGCTTAAAATGTTTTTATTAATGCCAAATAAAATATCCAGCACAAATTACATATGATAGGAATACATAAATCATTTGTATATTTTAGTTTACACTCATATTTTGTTTGCGGGACTGAAGTTTATCATCCCAGCCGCCCACTCCTGCACTGTGTAGTCCCGCTCCCGCCCGTAATGAGCTTTCAAAATGTGTCCAGCGCCATTTTATAGCTCAAAAATACCTAGAAAAACACGCATTTTGATGGTGAGCAGGGTCACTTCTCCACAAACTTGACATGTACCTTGGTGTGATTTGGTCTCCATGAAAATAAAAAGATTTAATACCATACTGTGAAATATTCCAGACATCTCCAAGAAGAAAAGCATTTGACGGACCCTCCGCCAGAAAAGTTACACAAACCACCTTTAACCCATTGACGCCGGATGCTGCGCAGCGCAGCGCTGAGTCTCCTGTCGGTGTTCCGGATTTTCTGGCGATCAGCGTAACTGGTAAAGGCGGAGCCACACCTGGAAGCATGGGGGGCGTGTCCTCCTCTCGCTTCCATTCACTCCCATAGAGAGACGCAAAACTGCCAGAGCTGTACTGTCGCGTTAAACCTTCTTTATCGTGGCGTATTATTTCCCCATTGAAAAATAATCCAAATGCATCCCGAACATTTTCCCATCAAGACCTGGTTTGAAGTAACAAACGTTGCTCTTTACTGCGGCGCATGAACACGCTCAACCACTTGATCTGGTCGCTGCTACAGACGCTCCTATAACAGGTGCCATATCGCTGTGTCGTGTAACAAATAAACATGGTCAAACACAACTGTTGTCCATGTCTTCACTGTCATTGTCACTGTCAGCATTTTTGTGTTTGACCATGTTTATTTGTTACACGACACAGCGATATGGCACCTGTTATAGGAGCGTCTGGAGCAGCGACCAGATCAAGTGGTTGAGCGCGTTCATGCGCCGCAGTAAAGAGCAACGTTTGTTACTTCAAACCAGGTCTTGATGGGAAAATGTTCGTTATACATTTGGATTATTTTTCAATGGGGAAATAATACGCCACGATAAAGAAGGTTTAACGCGACAGTACAGCTCTGGCAGTTTTGCGTCTCTCTATGGGAGTGAATGGAAGTGAGAGGAGGACACGCCCCCCATGCTTCCAGGTATGGCCCCGCCTTTACCAGTTACGCTGATCGCCAGACAATCCGGAACACTGTGGGAAATATTATGTGTTGGTCATGCTAATTCACCTAATATTATGGACTTTGGAATGACAACAAGGTGGAAAACACGTATGACTATCTATAGGTCTATATAACATGTTTTTCTGTACTTTGACTTTGATGCCACGAAGCAGAAAAACTGACATATGTGGACCCCGTGACATGTTCCCACCCATGATAAGGTGCACTGGGTCAGCAGTATTGTTCATTTTCTTGCTGTATATGCTAAATCAACAAGTTAATGTTTTGTCAAGATGTAGTATAAAGCTACCCCTGATTTTGAGTTGGGCAGAGACGTCGTTCCGGGGTGGCAGTTGTACTTGGTAATCAACTTGAATCTCTCAATGGAAATGCTGAAATAAAGTGGCCTGTTCTCTCGGACATCTCCTGTGCTTCTTTTAAGGACACGCATTGAACCTTCCGAAAAAACCCACAACACCGACAGGATGCTGCGCAGCATCCGGCGTCAATGGGTTAAATCAGGACCAAACCAAGAGAGACTAAACCTTCAAAACGTTAAAGGTGCACTATGTAACTTTTCTGGTGATGGTATGCCACCTGCTTGTGTCCATGGAGATGCTATTGCTTTGCCCAGAATGTTTCACAGTATAACTTTAAACATATCTATCATGCCTGCATACTGAGGTTCTGTTGCTAAATAATACCTTGAAAAACATGCATGATTATTGTGAGCGGTGTCTCCTCTCCACAGATTTGTCTTCATGGAGCTAAATTAGTTTAATGTCATAATGTGGAACCTTTACTGTGGAACAAGTAATACAATTTCCACGGCGACAAACAAGTGACACCAGACCTTCCACCAGAAAAGTTGCATGACTGAAACATAAATGAGTAAACAAGGACAAAGAAAGGAACTGTGCTAGAACTAGGACTAGACCATGACTGAACCAAGCAAATCCGAGGCAAAACCCAGACCTGGTATAATCCGAAGTCGAGTCTGAGCGTGGCCACGTCTCTGTTCTCTCTGCCGCTGCGCACCTCCCTGAGCTCCAGCTGGAGGTCGTGCCATTTCCCATCGGACACAGAGACCTGGTCCAGACGCAGACGCACCGGACGGGTCGACCCACGGGTCACAGAGAACACCAGCTGACCATTCACCACCTGGGACAGAGATATGTGTTTGTGAATAAGAATTACAATTAAGAAGAAATATTTTTATATACTTACGAGTACCATTTTTACATCTCTAATTATAAACTACAACAATTCTGACAATAACTTTATAACTAAGTACAATATTATGCATTACTCTTTGTCTTTTTTTAAACTAACTTAATAAAATCTTACCCTTGATTTTCATTTAATGGTTTTGTTTTTGTGTGTGTGTGTGTCTGGAGTCTGATAAAGGTGCACACAGAGGAGACTGGATTACCACCTGATGATGTCACAACGTGGAACAAGCTCTTTAAAGAGACTAGATATGCAGTATTACTCAAAAAGAACAAAATTTAAACAAAAACACAACTCTAGGTACTGTATTTTTCGGGCTATTAGGCGCTCTGGATTATAAGACGCATTAAGACGTCATTAAATGGTCTATTTTTGAACTTTTTTCACAAATAAACAGAACCGGACTTTAAACAAAACACAACAGTTGGATGGGTCAGTGGTTTTGTTTGTTTGGTTCGTTCACAGTGACTCTGGGCTTTGTTCAGTTGTGGCGTGTAGGGAGGGTGCTGTCTGGGATCCGCTGGATTGTCGGCGTGTTCGCAGTGACTCAGTTGTTCAGTCGTGTCTAGAAGTGGCACGTTGCGCTCGCTTTTTCGGTTCGTTCCTCCGTTCCGTTCCTCGTCGGCGTGGAGTGATGAGTGTGTCTGCGGGTGTGTTTCGCTGCACGGTCACTGTCTGCTCTGTGCGTGTTTGCGTGCGCTGGATTGCGGGGTGTGCTGTCGTCTTTTGATGCGGTTAGAAGTTTAAGAGCGCGTCTAATAGCCCGGAAAATACGGTATGGTTTTTAGGGGAAAACCGTTTTTGCAATGTTCATACTCCATCACAAATGGGACTACATTGGGATTAAACCCAAAACTAAACCTGAACTAGACCAGGACTAAACACTATAAAGGTTCTTGTCTTAAACTGGGCTCAAACCCTGAAATTTGTATTTTTTTAAAAGTCATGTAAACTTAATACACAATGTTGTACCTGAAAGATGAGACTGGTGTACTGCCCGGCCTGAGCCTGCAGCAGAGTGCCCTCCCTGGCCCTCGTCCTGAACACCAGCCCCAGGTACCAGGGCGTGGAGATGGTCACGTCGTTTTTCAGGTCCCACCAAAGGGCGCTGTGGCCCAGGAAGCGGTGAGGGTGGGGCATCACTGAAGACAAAGTAAAGTCACTGTTAGTATTACTGAATAGCAGAACATAACATTATATATCATAGCAGGTGTTCTTTCCATTACCAACATAACCTCCACCTCCCACACTTGTATGGCAAGAAATATACTATATTTAGTTTCCTCATTCCCCAGAACAGATATATTGTATGAGCAGCTCCTGACTTAAAGTAAGACCACTATTTACTAGAGGTGTGCAAAAATATCGAAATATTGATATATCGTATCGTTTAATGTGATGATACAGTATAGTTATCGTGGGCTGCTGCATCGATATATATCGCCAAAAGTATTTTTTGCTATATTTTGTTAAATTATTTTGTTACAGCGCCACAGTTTTGTTACTTGTTCAGTGGAAGGAAACTCGTTTATGCGACACGTTTGACATTTTTACTGTTTTGAGGATTAAAATGGGCGTTTTCATATGAACTTTGCACAAGAAGCGATTTAACAAAGACTTTCAGTGTCACAGCCATGATTTAGCCTTTATTTTTTATTGAACTGTATCAAATCGATTTGAAATATATCGTATCGAATTGAAAGTGCACTGTATCGAGTTATGTATTGTATCGGCAACTTCTTAATGATACTCAGCCCTACTGTTTCCTGTCTGCATCTAAGTATAAAGCGTTTTATTGCATGACAATCAGGACATTAGCAAAGATCATCATGGCAAAAATCCACTCTGAGGTCTCACGTTTTGAACACAGTAAAAATAAAAGTATATTGCCTTAAAGAGTAAAACTTAATTTCTGCTTTTATTTTATTGCCAAGCTAAAATAAAAGCAGAAATTAAGTTTTACTCTTTAAGGCGCTCTTTAAGTTCCATATAGGAGAGGAGTTGACTTGTTTCTGTCAGCTGGTAGTTGATCTAATTTAATAAAAAGTATTTGATTTTAATTTGTTTGTATGAAGAAAATAACCAATACAGATAAAATATACAAACAAATATACAATACAAATATTTATATGTGTAGAGCGTCTTGGAATAGGAGGAGTTAAAAGCTTCAAAACTGACATTTTCTCATTTGCTCTGTGACAGGTTAATCCCTAATCCATGACAGTTTTTTTATTGAAGTTCGGGTTCCTGCTGTAACTTAATCCAAATGGTAAAATTGAACAGCTAAAATTCAGCTTTTCTCGGATTAAAAACCATGAAGTGATTTTGACATTTCACATAAATATTTAATCATTGCATTTATAAAGCGTCTTTCAAGACACCGAAAGCGCTTTACAGTCCATTGTTCACCGTTTCTTCCTTTCATCTTGGGGTTGCCATGGTAAACAGTCGCATGATAATTAACAGACCACTTATATCCAAATATATACTGTAGGTTCGTGCTCCGTCTACTCATAAACATTCATAAATACAATATCTTTATGCTTTTGTAACCGATAATTAGTTGAGCGTTTACCGTGACTGCAGTCCTTTCCTCCGAACCCCAGGGGGCAGTCACACAAAAACGTCTCCCAGCTCACTCTGCAGGTTCCTCCATTCTGACACGGGTTGGATTTACAAAAAGACGTCTTCGCGCTGCAACCTGAAAATTATGAAAAAAAAAACTCAATTTGTTTATTGATAATTACTACAGTTATTATTACAACTACAACTACAACAAGCCGGGAAATCTGAAATCTGCTAAAATCCTACAAGACACTGACTGGATACCAGACAGGACATGGGCTCTTTCTGCAGGAGACATGCGCAGTAGAGGGCAAAGTGGGTTATTCTTTTTTGTTTTGTCTTGTTTCAATGACGCATGCGGTGATGCGATGCTGGTGGCTCATGTTGTTGCCAGATTTTATGTTTTTCTGCTAAATATTAAGGTAGGATGACGAAATGTCCGTTTTTCCCCGGACATGTCTGTTTTTTGCGTCCTGTCCTGGGCATCCGGGGAAGTTTTTTTTTTTTTTAAAGAGATGGAAAAGTCCAGGTTTTCATTACCGTTCATTAGGGTTATTAAATGGCGCGTCTCTCGTAGCTCTCAGAAGGAGCGAGCAGACACAAACAGTCGGTCAGTCTGCAACATGCCGAAGCACAAATGCGCATTGAACAATGACTTGTACAATAAATTCTCTGTTTTCCATTCCGGTCGGGACAAGTGGGAGGCCATGTGCACAGGTTGCGAGGTGAGAGTAGCTCAATGCCGAGGCCCCACCTCCCACCCCCGGTAAGGTGTCCGGGTTTTCACAAACGGAAATATGGTCACCCTATATTAAGGGCTTTTTACGATGTGTTTAGCCGGGAACACTAAAGAAATCTGGCACCCTATTTTTTATTTTCTTAAGGAACAGCACATATTAATGAACATTTAAGAAGTAAATATGAAAAGATTAAAGCCAGCGTGGCCAATTTCCATAGATGCAAAAAAAACCAAGGCACTCACTGGTTCAAAATAAAATGCCTTTATTAGTTTACGGCATGTCTTAATGGACAAGTTAAAAAGTCCAGTCTATGGCTTTCCTCAGGGGACAAACAGAACTGAGAGCAAATCATGTGAATTCTGGACTATCATTCACAAAAAGAATACACAATAAAACATTTTATCAACTGCAAAACAACTTTTGTTATTTACAGACTTGTTTGCCCTACTTGTAAGGTATTCTATGTAGGGATGACAAAAAGACGCCTACAAGACCGCTTGGCTGAGCATAAATATGCTATCCGCACAGCCAATACCAATTATCCTATGGCCAGACACTTTTTGGACTTTCATGACAGTAACCCATCGAACAGATACAAGGAATTGACCATATACCAGACTCGTTACGAAAAGGAAACCGGATTGCTAAACTCAAACAATGTGAAACTTATTGGATCTTTAAATTGCAGGCAACAAAATATCCTGGGCTTAATGAAGATTTGGACTTCTCTGTGTTTTTATAACTGCGTGGCATTTATTATACTGCATGGTATATTTTGTATATATTTTATTATTTTATTTTATTTTTTGTAAATATTTCGTTTTTATATTCTCTATGATGTTCTACTTTTTTCACACTGCCATCTTGTGGCGTTATTAGGTGGTGTCCACAGGTGAGTCTCCACTCCTCCTCTTCCAGGTGGAGCAGCCCTATTGGTGGGTTTGTTGTATTTAATTCACATGATTTGCTCTCAGTTCTGTTTGTCCCCTGAGGAAAGCCATAGGCTGAAACGCGTCGGGACTTTTTAATTTGTCCATTAAGACATGCCGTAAACTAATAAAGGCATTTTATTTTGAACCAGTGAGTGCCTTGGGTTTTTTTTGCATCTTTGTACTGACTTCCCTTCCCAAAGAGCACCACTGAGTTGGATCTACTGTGTATTATCCTCTGGAGGTCCAGGAAGCGCTTCTTCTGAAACATTTTTTGTGGCCAATTTCCATCTTCAGTCCCTTGGCAGGTTGAAGTAAAATCATTTACAGGACACGGAAAAGTACAGCAACAATCACAAAAAAGTACATAAAACAAGCACACTCACTATACATACAAATTAACTTCAAACAGAAGTTAACTAGAAGCACATGCCGTTCACAGACACCAGAATGAACGCGCTCACAGTTCGTTCATCAGGCAGTGCATTCAGTTCACGTTTGCCCATAATATGACATATGACACATAAGGTACAACACTGCAAATCAGGTAAAAAAAATCTTTATATCTTACTGACCAGCGATTGTGCCGTTGTTAGCGATGACGTTAGCCATGTCCAGGGGTTTGCTGTCGATGTGCAGATCCTTCATGCAGCCGATGAACTCCCGAGATCCGAATGGGAAGTTGCCTGGAACATTGGGAACGCCGCCGAGAAATAAGGGCCCAGTCAGGTCTAAAGATCTGAGGAGAAAAGACAAAATACTGGGTTAGTTTTCGTGGCACAGGGTAGAACATAATAAAGCCTGCATACATTTTAAATAGAACCATGAGCACCACGTAAAAGGGTTAAGAGTACATTTAGTTTGTGTCAAAATCAGACGCTGCGTTCAGGCTCGTCGACAGAAATTTGGGGACTCACATGGACCAACCTCTAATATAAATTCTGGGCCTGGGACAACAGACCCATTTGTCCCCCTCAGCCGACTCCCCTGGCTGTGTGTTTTCTGTAGTTCATTATTTGATCAATCGTAAACCAAGAAGCCAAATGCTAAGTGGATGATTGACTGAGCATTAGCAGACTGTACATGTGCCTGAAATTAATCCATGTGAATATGAAGTGATTAAAGATATGAAAAGTTAAAGTTAAGAACTGGTTAGATTAGAATTAAATACCTACTTTATTCTTTCCCGTTCAAAAATAAGGTAATGTTAGGGTAAGTTTGGGTAATTGGTAATTGGCCCATATTACACTATTTTATTATAATGTTTCCTCATCAAAAACAGACCTGGAATTGTTTTGTGTTTCAATCACACATTTAAACACACAAATCTGGCATATTTAGGCTGAGTTCTTCTCTCAAACAGAAAACACTCCTTGTTATTTATGTCATATGGTAATACTGGTAACACTCTGTTGTTAAACTCCATACAGCTTGACTAAAACAGTGTGGATGGTTTCAGCAAGAGTTACCAGTCTCTATGCAACATAAGGCTGAACAATTTTAAGAAAAAACTGAATAGCAATTTTCCTGGCAGATATTGCGATTTCGAGTTCATCCACGAAGTTTCATTGCGCATGAGCATTTGCAGACATCACAGAAACTTACATCATACCAGAGTCCTGCACCAACGATTTGCCCAATTTACACAGACAATAAGAGCCTCTCTACCACCGCTCGACAGACATTTCCTGTTCTCTGCTTATCTTTCTTTCAAAATACACTGAGTAATAATGTGTTTAATGCAGCTTTGCACATATTTGCTTTTGTTTTACAGAAACAAAGCTTAAAACTACATGGCTAATTTGCATAAACTGTAAGAGCTGGGAAAAAAACAGCTCGTTCCTTGTGCCCTGATGCTTTCATCTTCTGTCGGACTAAAGGACACGACTCAGTGGAATATGAGTGTGACAGAGGATGTGCTGCTGATGGTGAGTCTGCTCTGTGTTTCTATCGCGTTGGAGATGTTAAACTTTACACAAACGCCAGGTTTAAATCCTCGCCTCCCAGCGTTGTGGCAGTGAATTACTTCGCGGCGCATAGACCTCGACGCAGATCCATAAATCAAAAACGATGGCGACAAGGCGACAGCGGCAGTGTGTGACGCAGAATTAAACTTTGCCTTTAAATTGGGAGCACAGCAAAAACACACGGCTTTAACGCTCCCAAATTTGTGTGGCCCTAATGCAACAGAAGGTACAAGGAGCTGTTAACTTGAAAACTACAACTACATGACATCACAAGGTGGAATAAAGCATTTTGAGGGTTACTCAAACATGTGCGAATGAAACAAAACACAACTCCAGGTCTGTTTTTGAGGAGGTAACCACATTATAACACGACTTGAAGCTCACAAGAGTCAATTTTATGTAACATCGAGCCTTTAACATATTCAAATTTTGTCTTGCAAAATCATAAACACTACCCATTAATACGAGCTCTAGAATATTATACACGTGGTAAGTGAAGTTATAGAAAACGTGTGTGAAAAACGATGAACACTGCTGTGGAATCGCTTCATCCACGAACTTGTCTCTAAAGCGCATCTTAAGATTAAACCTCACAAAGAAGATTGAATGGATGCAGGCGGAGAAAGCGGAGACGGTGTCCTTGGTGTTGACGTTTCCTTTGAGCGGTCCATGTCTTTGATTATAGCTTGTACACACTCAACTGCCTGTCCCTGTAACTGAAAGAAATACGACTAATTTAACTTTAGAAATGCGATGACGTTATACCGACAAGGACAAGAGTTACAGGCATCAGTGCGTGACTTTGAGTGAGCGCAAACGGTTTAGAACAATTGCTGCTTTTATTGAACCACTCCTGGACGAATAAAGGACTACGCCATCTCATTGCTTCTGTTGTTGTAAACTGAACAAGCATAAATGATTTTCAAAACCTTTTACATCAGAAAATATTTAGTGTTATGCATTCAGTAGACAAGACCTAAATGTGCACATAGCTTAACTTTAAGACAGCGTTATATAGAAAAACTAGGGGTGTAAGGATACGATATTGTCACGGTATGAACCTCACGATACGATATTTATTGCAATATCGTGGGAAAGCTCACGATATGGCGGGGAGGCAACAATATCCAAATCTCTTACGATATTCCTGCAATATTTTCACGATATACATCTCACGGTACGATATTTATTGCCGTATTTTGTGGACGCTACTTTTTCCTTTTAAAATGCCTTGACAAGACTTAATCCAAAGAACTAAGACTTAAAAGTGCTTAGATCTGTTATTTCTTCTTGTAGTTTGCACACAAATGGAGCAAAGGATCATGGTCTATGTCATGGGAGGGCAAACTTTTTGACTCGTGGACCACAAAGGGTTCTAAAATTTGATGGAAGAGCCGGACCAGGAGCAGATGGATGGGAGTTTTTTGGTAATCCACCAGTAGTATTATGAGTAACTGTATTCAGTAACTGTTTTCACACTTTGGGCTAAATACCCCCCCCCCCCCCCCATTTTTTTTTTCTCTGTAATTCCACTCATTGCTGGGAATCTAAACAAGGTCTAAACCCAGGTCTAAACCAGGACTAAACCAGGTCTAAACCCAGGTCTAACCAGGTCTAAACCCAGGTCTAAACCCAGGTCTAAACCAGGTCTAAACCAGGTCTAAACCAGGTCTAAACCAGGTCTAAACCCAGGTCTAAACCCAGGTCTAAACCCAGGTCTAAACCAGGTCTAAACCCAGGTCTAAACCAGGTCTAAACCAGGTCTAAACCCAGGTCTAAACCAGGTCTAAACCAGGTCTAAACCAGGTCTAAACCAGGTCTAAACCAGGTCTAAACCAGGTCTAAACCCAGGTCTAAACCCAGGTCTAAACCCAGGTCTAAACCAGGTCTAAACCAGGTCTAAACCCAGGTCTAAACCCAGGTCTAAACCAGGAAACCAGGTCTAAACCAGGTCTAAACCAGGTCTAAACCCAGGTCTAAACCCAGGTCTAAAGGTCTAAACCAGGTCTAAACCAGGTCTAAACCAGGTCTAAACCAGGTCTAAACCCAGGTCTAAACCAGGTCTAAACCAGGTCTAAACCAGGTCTAAACCAGGTCTAAACCCAGGTCTAAACCAGGTCTAAACCAGGTCTAAACCAGGTCTAAACCAGGTCTAAACCCAGGTCTAAACCCAGGTCTAAACCAGGTCTAAACCAGGTCTAAACCCAGGTCTAAACCAGGACTAAACCAGGTCTAAACCAGGTCTAAACCAGGTCTAAACCAGGTCTAAACAGGTCTAAACCCAGGTTAAACCAGGTCTAAACCAGGTCTAAACCAGGTCTAAACCAGGTCTAAACCCAGGTCTAAACCAGGTCTAAACCTAGGTCTAAACCCAGGTCTAAACTAATCAGGTCTAAACCAGGTCTAAACCAGGTCTAAAACCCAGGTCTAAACCAGGTCTAAACCAGGTCTAAACCCAGGTCTAAAACCCAGGTTAAACCAGGTCTAAACCCAGGTCTAAACAGGTCTAAAACCAATCTAAACGGTCTAAACATCTAAACCCAGGTCTAAACCAGGTCTAAAAGGTCAAAAATCATTACAAAGCATTACAAAAAATATCTGTCCCACGGTATTTGCTATTTATTGAAATGAAAAAATATATATATTGACAAAAATATATTTAAAATTATTATTATTATTATTCAAGTTTGGCGGGCCAGATTAAAAAGACAAAAGGGCCACATATAGTTTGCGCACCCCTGGTCTATGTAGTTCCCTCTGACTTTTTTTTTAGCTATCGCTGCACCATAACTCTTAATTTAAGCAAAGACTTGTGAGTCGATATATTGTGACGGCTGACAATATTATTGTGAGAAATTTGACGATACGATATCACAATATTTTGGTTATTGTTACAACAGAAATCTGCTCTAAACCAAGACCAAGCCAATAAAAGAAGTAAAGAACACCTACTGTGCCTGAGTCTGCTGTATAGTTATAATCTATGACATCTGTGGATCATTATGTTATAATCTGGACATTTTAAATCGCAATATTCATCTAAGGGCCTATTTACACAAGCTTGTGGGTAAAAATGACAAAATATTTTATTGGAAGTGCCTTTCGTTTAGACGGTAACGGCGTTTTTGTGGCTTAAAAACACAAAAATCTGAAACCAGCCTCCAGAATGGAAAAGATGAATATGCTCTGCAGTAGCGTTTCCACTGCCCAAGACTTAACCAGGTCTAACTTGAAAATAAAGGTTTAAACCAGGACTAAACCAGGACTAAACCAGGTCTAACCCAGAAAAAATCTGGACTAAACCAGAACCAAACTGAGTCTAAACCAGGACTAAGCCAGAAGTAAACTAGAAAAACACACAATATTCATATGATTAATTCTGTACTGTGGAACATTATAGGCAATGCAGTGATGTTTCCATGGAGACAAGCAGATAATGTGCCCTCCACCCCCCAAATAAAGGGTTCCACAGTGCAGCTTTAACTCTAAATCACATCTTCTCCACTGAGCTGTGCTGTTTGTGATTGTGAGTGTTAATTACCCAGAGAAATGTGCCAGTTCTGATTTGATGTGGAGCAGGATTTTAGGAGATTACATTCACAATTCCTCATTAAAATATGTCTTACACCAGAATAGTGTCAACAGCTGATCAAAATTCAGAAAAACAGAAAACATGGCTAATTGGGGTTATGAAAATGCTCAATCAAAGCTGTTTTCAGTTGTTAAGTGGTTTTCAAAGTTGTGGAAGTCAAAGCCCAGAACATGTTACTCATCAAAGTCAATATAACCCAGAGGAGTTCAGAGGCCCAAATTGGCTGTGCTGATAAATGAAAGAGAAGATAAATTAGTTATTAGAGGGAGGGGTCAAAATGGCTTCTTAATTAGTACCTTAATTTTAAAGGTCGTATATTACACAAAATTTACTCTCGAGAGCTTTAAACCATGTTATAATGTTTTTACTTCAACAAAAACACACCTGGAGTTGAGTTTGAGTTTATTATTAGTCTGTCTATGTCTCCAAAGGACTCTCTGTTCCACCTTGTGATGTCATGAAGTGGTAGTTTTGAAGTCAGCAGCTACCGATGACCTGTAATTCTGGAGAGATTGAAAATTCCAGGTCTGAAATCATCCAAATGATTCTAGTAAAGGTGTATGGAGTTTAAAAACACAGTGGAGCACTTCATATATTACCATATGGACATCACAAAGAACAGAGTGGTTTCTGTTTGAGAGAAAAACTTAACCTAAATATGCAAGTTTTGTGTGTGAATGAGACAAAACACAACTCCAGGTCTGTGTCGATGAGGAAACATTGGGCCCAGTCAAGCAGAAGTAAACAACAAGGCCAAAAATTCAAGTTAATGATATATAAATGTATTGAACAGATACATATGTACTCTAGTTTATGAAACTGTTTACCTTTTTTCTGTACCATTTTTGGTTCTAAAGTTACATATGTTTTAAACAGACCATGTATGAAACATGGAACAAAAATTATTTCCTAAATTTCAAAGATCTGCAAATCATGTAAATAAATGGATGTATTTCATCATATCTTGTGTTATTCCATCTTTGAACTGTTGATGAAGGTACATGATTTTTTTTTTTTAATGTATTTAAAATGAAAAAAATTAGCTGGAAGGACTGACATATTTTATAGAAATAGTTTCCTTTCATTTTGAAGTAATATTAAAGTATTCAGAAGAAAAAAGCGACAAATTATGTAAAATCCTGCACCTTCTACTTGTTTGTACAATTTTCCCTCCGTTACTTTTCCCTCCGTTACCATGACCTTTCTTAATAAAAAATCTCATGACTCAAAAAGTAAGAGGTTTTTCAACCTAATCTTGTACCATATGGTAGAAAACTATATGAAGCAAATATTCAAACCAGTTTGTTAAGGATATGTAAGTGAGAACCAAGAGTTATCACTGTTTGGATTTATTGCCCAAAAAGTGCTGCATATTTCATTCCCTCCGTTACCGACATGAGTTTTTAAATTTTTTGTCAACAACTTGACAGAATATCACAGGTTTAACTTTACCCTGTTGGAGTGTAACTCTTTCCTACATTCTGATACTTTACTTATTTCAATAGTTCCTTTCTGAATAAGAGTTTGAATTTATTTTATTTATTTATTTGAATGTAAATCTGCCCCTGTTTCCCTCCGTTACCACTTGACCAGACCCATTATAACATTTTAGATTCTAAAGCAGTGTAATATGGGACATTTAACTTAATGGATCTGATAGAAGCTGTGCACTTTATAAAACTGACCAGGAGGATACTGATAAATGGTTGCCTTTATAATACACACAACTTTCCAAAACGCAGAGAACAGAGAAATATGAGGCAGACAAGTTCAAATCCAATATAGCTCCTCCTGATAACAACCCTAATGTTGAGTTAATTCTTAATTACAAAAAACATTGTTGTGTTGTTTAAGCTCTAACTGGCGTTTAGCCAATCAGAAAGCAGAATAAGTCTCACATTTGGGTTGCCAGTTTCAATGCTGGTTTAAACCTAAAAATACTCCCTCTGCCAATCATGAATATTGCCAGTGCAGCCTCGGCAGCTCAGTGAATTCTGGAGGTTGTGAGCTTTCACATGACATTGTATCTGCAGGTTAAAGGTGCACTGTGTAACTTTTCTAATAGAGGGTCAGTCACCTGCTAGTCCTTTATTGCTTTGCCTGGAAATTCCACAGAATGTCATTAAGGCCACGTTTATATGATGAACTGATGTCTGAACAGAAGACGCAAAAGTGACGTCGCATCTTCACTTTTTATTCTGCGTTTAGACGAGGAAATCTGCGTGCACACGGTGACGCAAAAGTGTGCGGAATACATACCAGGTTTCTGTGTACAGTACTGTATGTATGTGACGTAAATGTGTACACGACGTGAGCAGATCTGTCCAGAGTTTTGCGTCTTGGGCAGTGTAGACGGAAACAGTACGGCGTAGCAGTATTCAACTTTTCCACTCTGGAGGTGGTTTCAGATTTTTGTGTTTTTAAGCCCCAAAAACACCGTCACCGTCTATCCAAACGAAAAGGCACAGAAAATTCCGAAATAAAATATTTTGTGAAACTTTTCGTGAACTAAACAGGCCCTTTCGAATTGTTTTTATTTATCTCCACTGGTGATACACATGTGCTGCTAATACAGGCCAAGTTACAGGTCAGATCTATGGAGTGGCAATCCCACTCTCAGTAACAATGCACATTTTTCATTGTAGTTTCACAATAAACACATCTGTATTTGAATAAATGCAAAACAGATAAGTATAACACCATACTGTGGAACATTACAGGCAAAGCACCGTAATTTCTGGACTATTGAGCGCACCTGAATATAAGCCGATCAACTAAATCTGAACTAAATTTTAAAATTGTACATATATAAGCTGCAGGTGTCCACGTCCTCAAGAACATTTTCAAGTTCGGGCCATCTACTTTTATCGCCTCTGAAAACCTATGTCGTCCTTTTGCTTTGAGTCAGTTTGTCACGTTGCCGTCGCCAAAATCTCACCATCGTCTCACTGATGCCGAGTTCACGTGCAGCAGCTCTGTTTCCTTCTTCCACAGCCACATCTGTTACCGTCAACTTAAAACCTGCATCGTCCGCATTTCCCCGTGTGATTTTCCATGAGGAGGGTGTGTGCATGAAGCGCAAAATAACTGTTCAAAACACAATCAGACTGGACTCTTCCTCGGCGCATCACCCCACGCTCTACTGCACATGTCTCCTGCAGAAAGAGCCGCTGTCCTGTCTGTATCATGTCAGAGTCTTGTAGGATTTCAGTAGATTTCAGGCTCTCCCAGGGACGAGGTATGAGTGGATGTGCGGCTACAGAACTTTGAGACGTTTCTTTTCGTCATTTACGCACTCAGCTGCATCATAACTTATTTTATTACACAGCGATAAACTATTTGAGTGCACTGACAACATCTCTAGTGAAGGCCGTAACAAATAATAAATTGTCGTGAGTGTACCACATGCATATATTAAATCCTGAAATCATATATTTGTTTGAATAGCTAATGCTTAACCAGTGAAATCTGATATATGTGTTTAAAGATACTGCTGTGTAGGTTGTGTCTTTTTAAAGGTTGTATGGAGGATTTTTTGTTTTGTTTCAAATTGTCATCAAAAGTTTAAAATACCATTAGAGAGACGCAGCAGCCTTGTAATTACGATGACCCAAAAAAAAAATAAATAAAATCTATCAACTGTGAATGTGTTGAGGCCAGATAAACATCAGCCAATAGAAAACGAGGCTGCCTCTTTATCTATTGGCTGTTAGGTCGTCAATCAAACTCCCTACGTTTCTAGTGTAACTGACTCGTCGGCGCTCGGGGATTATGTGGTTTACGCAGCGGTTCTTAGAGGCTTTTTCAAACTGTCGCTTCCTCACAAATCGCACAAAGTTTGTTAAGATGGCGGACGAGAATCCACGACCGGTTCGCCGCCAAAGAAAGTCCGTTTTTGAGGTTTGAAAGAAGAAGAGAAGGGGAAAAGGAGCGAAGACAAACTGAGGTGATTTTTGGAGATTCCTTCCAGCGACGGCGCGAATGAAGCAGACGAAGGGTCTAAAAACTAAAGACGCGTCGGTCGCTAAATTATTTCTAGACAGGTCACTTCAACGGTAATTCTGAACACGCACTGGATGTAAACAAGCGTGATTTCTAGAGTAAAGAGGCGGGAGGAGGTGTTTCTACTGAGAGAAGGTGGTGTCACGCATGCACAACATTTGAAAAAGGACTGTCGCTGTATTTCACTTCCCTTAAAAAATCCTCTATACAACCTTTAAGGAAATTCTTTACAGAGCAGCTGATGTGGGGTCATCCTGGCTGGCACCAAACCTAAATAGATCTGGTCATTCCCATAAACGGAAAGGCTTCAAGGAGGATCCAAGGCGTGAACCTGATCAACATATCATTATGCATATTTCTGTGAATGTATATTTACTGGGTTAAGGGACAGACGCAGGTGTTCAGACTGCCTGGTTGTAAGTCCTGTGTAGAATAGACCATCAGGGACAGTGGTTTGACCCAGAGTTCTGTATTAGAATTATATTGAATAGGGAATACATTTTTGTGATTATTTTCTACACTTGGAACACGCCAGTAGTGCTTCAACTTCATGTGAACCCTAGATCCGTGTGTTAACCGCACAGACAGCTGCGCTTTCTGTACTCAGGCTGCGCGCATCTGCTGTGTTGCCAAACCATAGACTGTAAATATGAATGGACAATGTGCCAAACAAATAATCCGTCCATATATTAGCAGCATCGCAGGGTTGAAAGTGTGAGAAAAAAGTAGCGGCTTATAGTCTGGAAATTATGTTAAAACCAAAAAGTGACATTATCTTTAACTCTTTCCCCCCCGGACGCCGACTAGGAACAACCCATACATATGTTACTAGTTCTGCCCATAGAGCATAACTGCATAAAAGAAAACAGACTTCCACGAGTGATTATAAATTAATTTTACACTCATGAACTTAATTGTAACACAGACATATTTGTATCTCTGGAAACCTTAGACTCTGAACTCTTCATTTATGGATGTTTAAATGTGATTCAACTCATTTACAGGTGTATAACAGCTCACTGAAAATGAGAGTTTACCTGGTCAGGTGCAAAATCGAAAACAAAAAACTACATTCAGCATTTGATATCTGCATGTTCTGAGTACTATATTCATAAAAAATTAAAAAATATACTTTGTCAAAGTATTTAAACAGATTTCATATCACCAGATACAGTATAGCCAAGTGTGCACCTGTTTTTACCTGTTGTTCACCTGTGTGCACCTAATTCATTTTTTCCATTTAGCTTATTCAACTTATTTAATTTATTCAACTAATTCAGCTTATTATAATATAATAATATAATAATAAAACTCTTCCCCGTCAGTGTGTGTCCAGTATTTGTCATCTTGGTTATTTTCTCGTGTGCAGAGCTCCACATAAGCGTTTTTTCTGTAGCGATTCTGTTATACTTCGCATCTTGGAAAAAAAGACTGAAATATTTTAAAGGACTGGCCTGAGCAACATCCAGATTTCAGGGCAATTTTGGTTCATAATCGAGTATAAAGCTCAGATAGTTTGTTTGGACATCGCAGGACTCCACACAGACGCATCAGCTGCATTCTCATCTTCGTAAGTTTCACTCTCTGTAAGTCCGTCGCTGTCGCTGTTTTCCACTTTATAATCAACTTCCTCATCACTTTGAAATCAATAAAAGTCACTTTCTCTAAACTTATCCATAAAATACGTCCACTCCTCATTATTTCTAAAACTCTGTGCCGCGATCTTTCCATTGCACGTGTTTCGTGTTGTGTTTTTTCCGGAAGCTACCATCGTCACTACTTCGATTAACTTCGGAAAAAATCGGCGAAAACATATCCTTGAATCCTATTGGTCAGTCTAGTGTGGGTTGTAGTGGCCCCACCGATCACAGTCTCTGTTTAAATGTGAAAAACCGAGCCGTTTCTAAAGGTCGTCAAATCACGTCTTTAGTGACACAGCGGAGGTGTCAAAAGTCGTCATTAAGGAAACAGGGCGGTCGTCAAATGTCGTCTTCATGGGGGAAAGAGTTAAGCCTAGAGGAGCCCAGGATACATACAGTTCTTCAATGCGTATGAATAAATTAAATGTAATAAATGTGGGTTCACACTCACTTCTTGCTGCTGGTCTGTTTGCCCTGAGCCGCGCAGCTGTAGTTCCCCAACTGAGCTCCAAACCTCAGGGACAGAGACGTGTCACAGTCGTCCACACTCACCACCGCCATCTTCTCGTCGGAGGGACCCTGAGCCTCCCCGATGGGACTGCGACGGGGCTGGGCACAGGCAGGGGCGAAAGAAGAGATCACTGTTAGAAATAAAAAGTATGTGATAGTGTGGGGGCAGTGTGGGGGAAACAGGAGGAGGGGAGGTGCTGGGACGTCAGGCTGGAGAAAAGTGAAGGTTTAGACACAAGGTTTGTTAAACGTTTTATTATATTTATGCAGATTTTGGTTCACTGATTTAGTCAATGACCACTGCAGGACTAAACCAGGTCTAATCCAGGTTCAACCCAGAAATAAATCAGGTCCAAAGCGGAACTAACCCAGGTCTAACCCAGAAAAAAGTCAGAACTAAGCCAAGACTAAACCAGGTCTAACCCAGAAAAAAATCAGGACTAAACTAGGACTAAACTAAGCCTAACCCAGGATGTTTAACCCAGGACTAAATCAGGGACTAACCCAGGACTAAGACAGAAATAAATCAGGTCTAAACCAAGTCTAACCCAGAAATAAACCAAGACTAAACCAGGTCTAACCCAGAAATAAATCAGGTCTAAACCAGAACTTAACTGAGTCTAACCCAGGATGTTTAACCCAGGACTAAACCAGGACTAAACTAGGACTAAGCCAGGACTAAGAGAGGAATAAACTGGGACTAAACCAGGTCTAACCCAAAACTAAAACATGTTTAAACCAAGACTAAAATGAGCCTAACCCAGGCTGAACCCATGTTTAACCCAGGACTAAATCAAGACTAAACCAGGACTAAGCCAGGACAAAGCGAGTCCTAAAACAGGACTAAACTGGGACTAAACTGGGACTAAACCAGGTCTAACCCAAAACTAAATCAGGTCTAAAACAGAACTAAACAAGGTCCTACCCAGAACTATACTAGGTCTAAACCAGGACTAACCTAGGTTAAACCCAGAAACCGGGACTAAGCAAAGCCTAAAACAGGAGTAAACCAGGACTAAACTGAGTCTAACCCAGGCTGAACCCATGTTTAACCCAGGACTAAATCAGGACTAAGCAAGGCCTAAAACAGGACTAAACTGGGACTAAACTAGGTCTAACCTAAAACTAAATCATGTTTAAACCAGGACTAAAATGAGCCTAACCCATGCTGAACCCATATTTGATCCAGGACTAACTCAAGACTAAACCAGGTCTAAGCCAAGACTATGGTAGGACTAATCTAGGCCTAAAACAGGACTAAACTAGGACTAAACCAGTCTAAAACAGAACTAAATCAGGTCTAAACCAGGTCTAAACCAGGACTAAACCAGGACTAAACCAGGAACTAAACCAGGACTTAAACCAGGTAAATCAGGTCTAAACCAGGTCTAACCCAGAAATAAATGAGGTCTAAACCAAGGACTAACCCAGGACTAAACTAGGTCTAACCCAGAAAAAAAATCAGGACTAAACCAGAACTAAACTGAGTCTAACCCAGGTTGAACCCAGGGTTAACCCAGGACTAAACCAGGACTAAACCAGGACTAAACCAGGACTAAACCACCACATGAACACTTCAGGAGAGCTGCAGTTTTGGGGATGATAAGTGTTAATTCCTTATTCTTTTTCTGGTTAGAAAAAAGAACAATTGATTAAATCCGGTTTGAACTTTGATTTTAAAAGTGCAGTAATCAAGTAATTGAATGAAATCCTAAACTATATTCAAATTTCTTTCTTTTCTGGTGAATAATTGAGCTTGGAAGATTTTTTAAAAAATGGGGTTTAAAAAAGAATAATAATTTTGGTTTATGAAAATAAATTAAATCTAGTCAAATTACTCAAAGCAAGTAACAGTGTGTAAAAATAATTTGGTTAGCATGCTAGTGTATGTAAAACAGCTTTAATATGAAACCAGGACTAAACCAGGACTAAACCAGGTCTAAACCAGGTCTAAACCAGGTCTAAACCAGGACTAAACCAGGACTAAACAAGGTCTAAACCAGGTCTAAACCAGGTCTAAACCAGGACTAAACCAGGTCTAAACCAGGACTAAACCAGGACTAAACCAGGACTAAACCAGGACTAAACCAGGACTAAACCAGGACTAAACCAGGTAAACCAGGACTAAACCAGGAAACCCAGGACTAAACCAGGACTAAACCAGGTCTAAACCAGGACTAAACCAGGTCTAAACCAGGACTAAACCAGGACTAAACCAGGTAAACTAAACCAGGACTAAACCAGGACTAAACCAGGACTAAACCAGGTAAACCAGGTGGGGACTAAACCAGGTCTAAACCAGGTCTAAACCAGGAAATAAACCAGGTCTAAACCAGGACTAAACTAAACCAGGACCAAACCAGGTCTAAACCAGGAAATAAACCAGGTCTAAACCAGGTCTAAACCAGGACTAAACCAGGTAAACCAGGTCTAAACCAGGACTAAACCAGGACTAAACCAGGACTAAACCAGGTCTAAACCAGGACTAAACCAGGACTAAACCAGGACTAAACCAGGTCTAAACCAGGACTAAACCAGGTAAACCAGGACTAAACCAGGTCTAAACCAGGTCTAAACCAGGAAACCAGGATAAATCAGGTCTAAACCAGGACTAAACCAGGTCTAAACCAGGAAAACCAGGTAAACCAGGACTAAACCAAGGTCTAAACCAGGACTAAACCAGGTCTAAATCAGGTCTAAACCAGGACAGGAAATAAACCAGGTCTAAAACAGGACTAAACCAGGTCTAACCAAGGACTAAACAAGGTCTAAACCAGGAACAAACCAGGTCTAATCCAGGTATAAACCAGGTCTAAACCAGGTCTAGCCCCAGTCTAGCCCCAGTCTAAACCAGGTCTAAACCAGGACTAAACCAGGTCTAAACCAGGTTTAACCCAGAAATAAACCAGGACTAAACAAGGACTAAAACAGGTCTAACCCAGGACGAGCCCAAGATTAAACCAGTTTTAACTCAAGAATAAACCAGGTCTAAATCAGGACCAAACCAGGTCTAACCAAGAACTACACCAGGTCTAAACCAGGTCTAAACCAGGTCTAACCCAGAAATAAACCAGGTCTAATCAAGAACTAAACCAGGTCTAACCCAGTGCTTCAATAAACACTGGAGGAACTGTCTATTTTCCTTCGACACACAGCACCACATCAATAAAATAATGATCTAAACTAACTCTGCCTCTAAACATGTTTCTTGGAAGCGTTTGTTGACATTCGTGCACCACTTGGGAAGACGAGGCCGCCATTTCTGTCATGTTCTCATCCCATTTTCTGAATTATTAATACAAGAAACAGTTTGGAACCAAAACAAACCCCAAAAATACACAAAACACCGACATGCAAATTGCAGTGGGTCTAGAGGCTACACACATCACAGTGAGGTAAAAAGTACTACAAATACTAAATACTGTGTACTACTACTAAGATTAGGAAGTACTAGGGAAAAGTATTAGTACACAAAGAGGAGAGAGGTACTACTGAAGTGTTCTAGGATTATATGAGCTGCAAATACTCACAGAACGGAAAGCCGGCTGAGGACAAAACAGCATAAGTTAAATGAAATATAAAAATATATTTAATTTTATAATGAATTTGTGTCATTTGTAAAATAAGGGAGAGGTTGTGGTGCAGTTGGTTTAGCATACGCCCACCAACCAGAGAGCCAGTAGTTCAAATTTTGCCTCCTGATTGTAAACTGTTGTTGTGTCCTGAGGCAAGACACTTTGAATAATAAGAAGAGCGTCTCTGAAAGGTCCCACATGACACTATTTTCTGATGATGTTTTAATGTTGTTTTCTCATCCAAAACAGACCTGGACTTGTGTTTTGTTTCATTCACACATGTTTAAGTTCTCTGTTCCACCTTGTGATGTCATGTGGTGATACAGGAAGTGCTCCACTGTGTTTTTAAACTCCATACACCTTCACTAGAATCATCTGGATAAATTCAACCCTGGAATTGCTAATCTCTACTAAACAAATTGGTAGAAATAAATCAGGTCTAAACCAGGTCTAACCTAGAAAAAATCCGAACTAAGCCAGGACTAATCCAGGTCTAACCCAGAAATAAACCAGGCCTAAATCAGAACTAACCCAGGTCTAATCCAGAAAAAAAAATCAGGACTAAACCAGGACTTAACTGAGTCTAACCCAGGCTGAACATATGTTTAAACCAGGATTAAGCGAGGCCTAAAACAGGACTAAACTGGGACAAAACCAGGTCTAACTCAAAACCAAATCATGTTTAAACCAGGACTAAAATGAGTCTAACCCAGGCTGAACCCATGTTTAACCCAGGACTAAATGAAGACTAAGCGTGGACTAAGCAAGGCTAAGTACTAAACTGGGACTAAACTGGGACTAAACCAGGTCTAACCCAAAACCAAATCATGTTTAAACCAGGACTAAAATGAGTCTAACCCATGCTGAACCCATGTTTGACCCAGGACTAAATCAAGACTAAACCAGGACTAAACCAGGACTAATCTAGGCCTAAAACAGGACTAAACTGGGACTAAACCAGTCTAAACCTGAACTAAATCAAGTCTAAACCAGGATTAAACAAGGTCCTACACAGAACTAAACCAGGTCTAACCTAGAAATAAATTAGGTCTAAACCAAGACTAACCCATAACCCATTTGGATAAAGTCAGTCCTGGAATTGCTAATCTCTTCTAAACAAAAGAGTAAAATGTAGCTGTTGACTTGAAAATAACCACTACATGACATCACAAGGTGGAACAGAGCATTTTGAGTTTTGGAGATGGAGACAGACTAATAATAAAGCAACACTCAAACATGTGTGAGTGAAACAAAACACAACTTCAGGTGTGTTTTTGATGTAGTAACAGCATTATAAAATGGCTAAAGAGTTAAAATTACATAAGATAGGACCTTTAATGACCTACGAAGTGTCAGTGTAAAACAAATACAGTTTTATTTTTAACAAAGCTACTCATAATAATAATAATAATTGTAAAGTTTGTTGTTTTTACAGTAAATTTGAAAAATAATATTGTTAATGTCACTTGAACTAAGAAATACAAATACATTGGGCTGGTTAGAGAATGGCTCTGTAAAATATAAAAATGTAAACAAATGTACCTAGTTTTGTTTGTTTTTTTTCTTTTGTTAATTTTTTTTATTTTTATTAAACTAACCTTGTTGTAGTATCGGATGTGGACCGTGTGCCAGTCTCCGTCGCTCACTCCCCCGGGAACGAACGGGCTCACCTGGGTCGACAGCTCACCTGCGGATGTGAAAGAAATGTTATATGTGTCTGAAAACGTAAGGCAACTTAAAAAAAAAAAGAAAAGAAAGAAAGAAAAAGATGTATACCGGTAGAGTAAATAAAAACCACTTGTCCATCTTGAATCTCCAAAGCGATAAAGTCGTGTTTCTCATTGAAGCGTCCGTTGTAGAAGAGGAGACCTGTTTTCTCCAAAGTCGCAAACCTGAAAACAAAAATAATCAGACAAGATGTTTCCTTTTCTTTAGTATAAAACAACATTACAGCCTTTGTTTAGTTACTTTATACACTGTATAACATAACTACATTAAGTTTTGGAATCACACTGCAAACTTATTGTGGAAAAGTGTTGCCCTGAAAATTCTTCCAAATCTGTCGAAGTTTTTTTTTTTTTTTTTTCATATTGTCCCTGTTCCTCAAATCTCTGGACTCCGTGGCTTTTTGTTTAAGACTTTTTCCACTTTATTCTGGGCCTGCTCCTCGTCGCATGAAAAATGTATGTCGCACTCTGCACTTTTACAGCCTCAGATGAATATTTCAGGACAGACTCGGGAGGGACGCACTATTCAAGAGTGGACTCAGAAATGTGTGACGTGGGTAAAAATACACAAACCAAATTTTACTTTTTGGAAACAATTATTAACTTGTGGGGTTTAGACGACGACCACAAAATTGCATTGGCCTATGGGGTTGGACAGAGATGCGGGTAAGTTTACAATTATACTTAGGGCTGTCGCAATAGTCGCAAAAATGAATCACCGTGGTACTAAGACGTCCACCACGGTGCATGTTGGGCCACCGCAACGTGATCCGACCCAGAGTCCTGCACGGATCCATTTTTAGAGACCCGCAACCGTGATAACTCAGGACTAACCCAGGACTAACCCAGGACTAACCCAGGACTAACTCTAACAGGACTAACCCAGGACTAACTCAGGACTAACCCAGGACTAACCCAGGACTAACCCAGGACTAACCCAGGACTAACTCAGGACTAACTCAGGACTAACCCAGGACTAACCCAGGACTAACTCAGGACTAACCCAGGACTAACCCAGGACTAACCCAGGACTAACCCAGGACTAAACCCAGGACTAACCAGGACTAACCCAGGACTAACCCTAACCCGGACTAACCCAGGACTAACCCAGGACTAACCCAGGACTAACTAACCCAGGACTAACCCAGGACTAACCCAGGACTAACCCAGGACTAACCAGGACTAACTCTAGGACTAACCCAGGACTAACTAACAGGACTAACCCAGGACTAACCCAGGACTAACCAGGACTAACCCAGGACTAACCCAGGACTAACCAGGACTAAACTAACCCAGGACTAACCAGGACTAACCCTGGACTAACCCAGGACTAACCCAGGACTAACCCAGGACTAACCCAGGACTAACCCAGGACTAACCCTGGACTAACCCAGGACTAACCCAGGACTAACTAACCCAGGACTAACCCAGGACTAACCCAGGACTAACCCAGGACTAACCCAGGACTAACCCAGGACTAACTCAGGACTAACCCAGGACTAACCCTAACCGGACTAACCAGGACTAACCCAGGACTAACCCAGGACTAACTCAGGACTAACCCAGGACTAACCCAGGACTAACCCAGGACTAACCCAGGACTAACCCAGGACTAACCCAGGACTAACCCAGGACTAACTCAGGACTAACCCAGGACTAACCCAGGACTAACTCAGGACTAACCCAGGACTAACCCAGGACTAACCAGGACTAACCCAGGACTAACCCAGGACTAACCCAGGACTAACCCAGGACTAACCAGGACTAACCCTGGACTAACCCAGGACTAACCCAGGACTAACCCAGGACTAACTCAGGACTAACCCAGGACTAACCCTGGACTAACCCAGGACTAACCCAGGACTAACCCAGGACTAACCCAGGACTAACCCAGGAACTGATTTTTTCAAATGCAACTCAGGCCACGCGCTCCTAAAACCGATACATATCTGATCTTTTGACATGCAACTTCAGTCTGAACGGCCAGGTCACATTCATCCCACCTACACGTCATTCTCGGAGTCTGCTGTAGTCAATGGAGGGAAAGTGAAGTTAGCGAGTTAATTAATATTTAGGGGGATCACTGTATTTAGGCCAGATTGGAGGGGTCTTATCAGAAAGGGGCGTTTTTTTTGAGACGATGAATGATGATTGAATGAAGGCCGAGCGTGGCCACAGGAGGTCCAGACTCCGGTATCAACAAAAAAAAATTAAAGAGCCTGTAAGCCAAATACAAGAAGACTAAAGACTCAAACAAACGAAGCGGCTGTGAACGTGCAACATGTCAATTTTGCAAAGAACTGGACCGAATTTTGGGAGACAAGAACAGCGTTTAGGCTACTTCCGTAAACACTGAGCACACTCGCTGCGTTTGACTTCGTCGTGTCCTCCGATGCGCATGCAAGACTCTTTTGGGGCATTTAAATTTCACACTGGAGCTCACGTACAAGTCACCTTCAATTGGAAATGTGAACAAAAAATTGAAATCCAAATTGAGCATTAAGCCCTGCAGTCTGAACATAGCCATGGATAAGAAAATAGCGTATGGTATTTTCTGCACTATAGGGCGCTCTGGTTTATAAGGCGTCATAGAATGGTCTATTTTCGAACTTTTTCACAAATAAACCGCACCGGACTTTAAACGAAACACAACAGTTGGATGGGTGAGTTTGGTGCTTTCACGGTGACTCTGGGCTTCGTTCAGTTGTGGCGTGTAGGGAGGGTGCTGTCTGGGACCAACGGATTGTCGGCGTGTTCGCAGTGACTCAGTTGTTCTGTCGTGTCTAGAAGCGGCACATCGCGCTCGCTTTTTCGGTTCGTTCCTCCGTTCCGTTCCTCGTCGGCGTGGAGTGATGAGTGTGACTGCGGGTGTTTTTCGCTGTGCGGTCGCTGTCTGCTCCGTGCGTGTTTGCGTGCGCTGCGGGTGGTGTAGTTTACTGAAGTCGTGCTGGGACACCCGAGTATAGGGCTCTGGATTGTGGGGCGCACAGTCGTTTTTTTGATGGGGTTAGAGGCTTAAGACCGCGCCCAATAGTGTGGAAAATACAGTAATATGGGCTCTTTAGTGATCGCGTGGATATGTTGCTTTTACATTGCGTTATCAATATTTCCATTGCTTTATCAATACCATTACAGAGAGAAAATTCAATACAATTCAAAAGGACAGTGATTAGGAAATGAGTCAATGAATCCATAGTAACTAGTGAGTAACATTCAGGCATTCATTCAGTACAGACAGAGGAGGGATGGGAGGGTTGCTAAGGGCGACAGGTCAGCAGCTGTTGCCACGGTGACGGACATGATTCTGCCAAATGAGCATCAGAGCGGCGGATATAGACATACATGCATCGATTTGTGGAGGCAGACATTTGGCCAACAGTTCGGTAAAACAAGACAAAAAAAAAAAACCTTTAATTTGATGTGACGTTAAAGGAAAATATATATATTTTTTAAATATTACACTATTTTCTGATCTATGTCATAATGTTTCGTCAAAAACATGCCTGGAGTTTTGCTTTTGTTTCATTCATACATGTTTAACACACAATCCCTGAATATTTAGTCAGAGTTATGAAAATATACTGTAAATTGCACCTTGTGATGTCATGTGGTAATACAGGAAGTGCTCCACTGTGTTTTTAAACTCCACACACAGTGACTAATATCTGAATTTGGATGATTTCAACCCTTGAATTGCTTATTTCTACTGAATTAAAGGTAAAAGGTATTTGTTGACTAGAAAACTACCACTTCATGACATCACAAGGTGGAACAGAGCATTTTAAGCATTGGGGATGGAGACAGACTAATAAAAAAGGATTTCTCAAACATGTGTGAATGAAACAAAACACAACACCAGGTGTGTTTTTGATAAGGTAATAACATTATAACATGACTAAAAGTTCATAAGAACCTATTTTTCTTTAAAGAGTCGATGTTTTGCAGGATTTGTCAGAGCGCGTTTACAGATCTGTGTTGGAGAACTGCGGGGCAAGAGCAGAGTATGAGACAACAGGAAGTGGCAGATAAAAGAAGAGGAGAAATTGGATCGATTTGCTGCAGATTAAAGGCAAAAGGAGACTAAAGGGGCAGAGAATCAAAGAAATAAAACTAGAAGGTGTGAATGAGTGCTTCTTTATCCATGGCAAAAGGCAAACAGAGAGGGGGCTGTAGATGTAGTAGGAGTAGTAGTAGTGAGGGTACAAAAAGTACTGGTAAGTGGCAGTAGCAGTACAACACACAGAGAGCGATCAAAAGGACAGAGTAGCATCAGCAGTGTTCTAAGTACTATTTGGGTCTATAAAAGTTAAAATTAGACAATGTATTTTATCCATTTTTAAATTGAAAACATTATAGTCGTAGTAGTAGTTATAGTAGTAAAAGTTATAGGTGAAGTTAGGTCCAAAAACACAATAAACTATTTATATGAGCAATACTAAACCTGACTGTACATGTTTGTCCAGTTGAAATTATTAACAATTTAGTTTTGCATCCATAGACAGTAAAGAAGTGCATTAAGGCTCCAGTCAAATGAAGCTCACTGAGGCTTGCAGTTACAGTAGCAAATATGGAACAGAGATCCATATTTGGACATTTGAATGTGTGTATCATAGCAACCAAAGAGTCAATCAGAGGCAAGGCTATTGAAGGTAACACCCCTTTTCGCTCGTACTGCTGGTTTGGCAACGTGTGGACACCCAGCAAACTAACGCCAGCGGGAGTGAGCTCAGGGATAGAAGGCGCTGATTTGTCTGTTATTAATTCTCATATCTTGATTTATTAATTTGATTGATTTATTTTTTAAGATCAGGGGTTATCGAGCTTTTCAGGCAGGACTCCCAGAATAACCATTATTTCTATTATTTCTATTTAATTACTATTTGTGGCCATAACTTCTTGCCAAAACCTGATCCCGTTAGATCTCAGAAGCTAAGCAGGGCTGGGCCTGGTTAGTACTTGGATGGGAGACCACTGGAAATATCAAGTGCCACAGTGGGGCGGCAGTCACCAAAAAAAAAAAAAAAAACTGTCATTGTGTCCTTAAGCAAGGGACTTCACCCACGTTGCCTAGTACGAGAAGTGGTATGTGCATGAGTGATGGTGGTGGTCTGGTCAGGGCAGCTGTGGCTACAATAGTAACTTACCACAACCGGATGTGGAGAGAATGAATAATGTTCTGTAAAGCGTCTTTGTGACAAATGTCTGTGAAAAGCGTGATATAAATAAAAACTTACTTACTTACTTCTATCACTGTAATAAAAATTTGGGGTTGAACAAAATATTTAGATCCGTTTCAGTAATGATAATACATCTGCTATATTTGATTTTTGTGAAGAATAATTCAATCACAACTAAGATAAAATTAATAGACAGGTCGAACCTCTGCCTCAGCCCAACTACTAGTAGTAGTAGAAGTAGTAATAATAGCAGTAGAAGTAGTTTTTATGAGGATTTCTTCAGGTACCTGCAAATAAGGCACTACTTCACTCAGAAAATTACAATTCCCTCAGCCGATCAGGGTTTCTTACAAATATTTATGTCACTAATAAAATCATCATCTCCCACAAAAATAGTTTCGAAATTGTATAATGGCATCCTGTTGGGTAAGGGGGGGAGCACATATTATATCAAAGAAAAGTGGGAAAGAGAGGGAAAGTTTACAATGACAGAAGATGATTGGGAGCACATATGTCAAATCCAGTGGATCTCAACAGGGTCAAATACATGGCGTGAATTTTGTTGGAAAAACCTAATGAGATTTTTCATTACACCAGTACAAAAGAGACACCAAGGAATAGGTGATGCCTGCTGGAGATGTGGGAATGATGGGGCTAATCACTTCCATATTTTTTTGGGAATGTGGGGTCATCCAAGAATACTGGTCAGAGATTCATCAACATCTGCAGGGTGTTTTTTCATGTGTTTTCCCCCTGTCATTTATAAGTTTGTACCTTGGTAACTTAGTGTTAGACGGCTTTAGCAACACAAATAAGAGATTACTCTATATTCTACTGGCAGCAAGTAAAAAGGCAATAACAAGGAAATGGCTTAAACCTGAGCGACCAACAATTGAGAACTGGATTGACATTGTGCAAGAGATCTACATGATGGAAAAGATTTCATTTTTACTGAAAGTGCAGCTGGACTCTTTTTACAAGATGTGGACTAGGTGGACAGAATATGTAAAGCCAGTGAGATCAGACTTCATATAACACTACCTCACAGTTGCAATATTCTGTTAAATTGTGAAAGAGGCTCCCTGGCTCCCCAACCTGTTCTGAGTTTGTATATGTTTTAAAAAATTTGTTAGAGCAGGAACATGTGATTTAATTTTACACACTGCAAAATGTAATCTGCTTTTTCAATAAAAAGTTAATTTGAAAAAAAAAGAAGTAGTTTTTATATCAATAGTAACATTAGTACTTACGACAGGGATATCGACAGGTGGAACCTCTGCCTGAGCCCTCTGAACATGACGAAGGACTTGGGGGGGAAGGAGCGTGCGGTGACGGTGCAGTAGGGCTTCTCGTAGCCTCCGGCGGGACACTCACACCTGAAGCCCCCTCCTGACAGCTCTCTGCAGGTGCCCCCGTTTCTACACACGCCCGGGGCACAGCGGCCCTGACGACGGTCCAGCTCACATCGCTCACCTGCGACAGGGGAGAGAGACATGGCAATGGGGTTAATGTTCACAAAAAAGCAGGTTGGTTGCCAAAATAATCAGGACTGGGGTCTACGGAAAAAATCCAAACTATAGCCAAAGTCACATATCAGGTCTGTTGGTTTAAAGGTTGTATAGAAGATTTTCCAAGGAAAGAGAAATGCAGCGACTGTTTGTCCTTTTCCCCTTCTCTTCTTCTTTCCGCGACGTCAAAAACGGACTTTCATTCGCAATGAACTGGTCGTGAATTCTTGTCCGCCGTCACAACAAACTTTGCGCAAACTGAGAGGAAGCTACAGTTTCGAAAAAGACCCCGAGAACCGCTGTATCGGTCGAGTAAACGGCATCAGTGCGTGAGAGGCGAACGTAAACCTCTTAATCCCAGCGCACCGGTGAGTTAGTGATGCTAGAAATGTAGGGAGTTTGATTAACAACCCAACAGCCAATAGAAAATGAGGTAGCCTTGTTTTCTATCGGCTGATGTTTATCTGGCCTCAACACGTCCACAGTTGATGGATTTTCATTCTTTTTTTTTTGGTCATCATAATTACGAGGCTGCTGCGTCTCTGTAACGGTATTTTAAACTTTCACTGACATTTTGAAACAAGTAAAAAAAATCCTCCATACAACCTTTAAACGAGGCAATGGACTGATCCTTTTTAACATGCAAAGCTCTTGAAACACATTTAACACTTTTTTCACCCTCATTTTCTCCCATTATTTGTTTTAATCACCAAAGCAAGTTGCAAATCTTCACAACTGATGTAACCTTGAAAGATGGATTCTCGTGATATTTCTTAGTTCACAAACTCATATTTGGAATTCATGTTGAAATACTCCCACTGTAAGCTTCAAATGCACCCGGCAAGGGCAACGAATCGCAGATCAGCACAGAGGTTTGCGCGGCAGGAAAAGGTGAAGCTCCCAAATGAACCAAGACAAACATGAAATAAACCGACAGATGTACTTCAGCCTATTTTAGAAAATTGAAAAACGTGCAGAAGGTCACACTTTGTGGACAGAGAAAGAGGTCTGTGCTTTTCTCTAAACTACATGTAACAAACTATTTTGACATTTTCAATTCTTCAAAAATATTGTCCATCTCTGCCTCGCATAAATACTGATCATGGTAAGGATGAGTAACACGTCTTGCCCAAGGACACAATGTACAGAATCTCTGGTTTTAGCTTCTCCAAAGTTTTAAAATGGTTCAAAATAAGCAGCATAGAAATAGGAAAATGTCAGTTTCTTATTTTTTAGGTTTATGAAAATGTGTTTCTTTTTAGTTAGTTTTGTTTCTTTCAAATATATCAATAATTCTAGTTTTAAAAGTTCTTCATCAAATTTTATATAAATGTCCTTTAGGGATATTTGTCGCCCTCTACAGGCAACAGTAAGGAATGCAGCATGTTGAAATGGTGAATTAGCAGCACAGCAAAAACATTTTAAGTTATTGGAGTTATTTAAAGGTGCATTGTGTAACTTTTCTGGTGGAGGGTCAGTCAAATGCTTTTCTCCATGGAGATCTTTTGCTTTGTCTGGAATGTTTCACAGTATTATGGTATTATAAACTTTTCTATCTTCATGGAGACCAAACTAGACCAAGTTACAGGTCAGCTCTGTGGAGAGGCGACCCCACTCAAAGTCCGAATGCCTGTTTTTCTAGGTATTTTTGAGCTGTAACCAATGTTGGGGAGTAACAGATTACATGTACCGGAGTTATGTAATCAGAGTACAAATTATGAGTAACTGTATTCAGTTACAGTTACTGTTTCAGTGAGTGGTAATTGGATTACAGTTACTTGGTTGAAATAAATGGATTACATGATGGTATTTTCCTGTTTTTACATTTTGGGGTAAACAAGGTCTAAACCAGGACTAAACTAGAACTAAACCAGGGCTAAACCAGGACTAAACCAGGACTAAACCAGATCTAAACCAGGGCTAAACCAGGACTAAACCAGGGCTAAACCAGGGCTAAACCATTGCTAAACCAGGACTAAATCAGGTCTAAAACAGGACTAAAACAGGACTAAACCAGGTCTAAACCAGGTCTAAAACAGGATTTAACAGGACTAAACCAGGACTAAACCAGATCTAAACTAGGTCTAAACCAGGACTTAAACAGGACTAAACCAGGTTGAAAACAGGATTTAACAGGACTGAACCATGCTGCGTGGACCGTGTCTCCTCTTCTATCAATAATATTTTTAATATCTTTAAGTAAAGTCTGGTCTTTTTATTTTCTTTTAGCAGATAAAACATCTTGTTACGATTTCCTCGTCTTTGTTTCTCTACAGCAAATCAAGTAATCCAAAGTATTCAGATTACATTACTCACTTTAAGTAATTTAATGAATTACATTACAAACTACATTTTGGGGTGTGTAATCTGTAATCTGTAGGGGATTACATTTTAAACACTGCCTGTAAATGAAGACAGTGAGGAAAATAAGTATTTGAACTCGCTGCTATTTTGCAAGTTCTCCAGAAATCATGGAGGAGTCTGAAATTTTCATCGTAGGTGCATGTCCACTGTGAGAGACATAATCTAAAAAGAAAAATCCAGAAATCACAATGTATGATTTTTTTTACTATTTATTTGTATAATACAGCTGCAAATAAATATTTGAACACCTGTCTATCAGCTAGAATTCTGACCCTCAAGGATCTGTTCAAAGTCCACTCCATTTATTCTCCTAAATCACATGGACCTGTTTGAGGTGGTTAGCTGCATAAAGACCCCTGTCCACCTCATACGATCAGTAAAACTCCAGCTACTAACATGGCCAAGACCAAAGAGCTGTCCAAAGACACCACAGAGCTGCGGGGAAACTGCCAGGCAGCTTGGTGAAAAAAGGTCCACTGTTGGAGCAATCATGATTTCTAAGTGGGAGAACTTGCACAATAGCAGGGTGTTCAAATACTTATTTTCCTCGCTGTAAATGTAAGGCAGAGATGTTGTCATGTCCACAGAAACAAGCAGGTGATGAACCCCCCACCAGAAAAGTAACACAATGCACCGTTCACAGTAAAACAACTCAACAAGTGCTTTCTTTGTCTCATTGTGCAGGGACAGAAAATCACTCCAATCCGTCAGCCGGTCTACGCAAATTTCCTGTAACTGTGCTAGACAAGTCTGATTACATAACAAACACACATTGAAAATCATAAATTCTACTTTACATTTGTTGGCAGATGTTGAACCAGCAGTGAGTACTTCTCTGATTAATTTAGATTAACGCCGTAAACGCCACCGCCATAAACTATTCTCCTAATCATCTGTCAGCACTCTGTTACTCTGTGGGGATTTCAATGGGCTGGAGCCAATTATAAATCCACTCTTACTCCGGCTCTGCTCCTTTAGAAACCTCTCCTAACATTACATTTAAATTCTGAGCAAATACTGTAGTTTACTCGGAATATTAATGACTTGTTAAACGAAAACACTCAAATATAACACACGTAAAATTGACTTGGTTAGACAGGAATAAGTCCTGCCCCCTGAATCGTCATACAAGGTTAATTTTCTCATGGAGTTGGAAAATGTGTGGTACAGATAAATATGTCTTTGATGCCCTATCTTCAGTCCAGCAGGCTGGAGTGGACAAAATAGCTTGGTTTGAAAATGTGATTGGAAAACTGGTAGTGCAGTGGATCCTCGTAACTACGCACAAAGGTGGATTTTTACTTATTTCTACCAAGGTTACCAGATAAAATGTTAAAGAAGACACACTGTGCTTGTGTCGGCTTTTTAGCTATAATCTAAGACACCCGTGGATAGTTATGTTATGTTTTGCACATTTTATATCGCAGTATTCATCTAAAATGCCTTAATAAAAGAAACAAATGAGCTGAATTTTGTGTTAGAAAAGTGCAGTGTCCAATAGAGCTCCGGGAGCTGACGTCATACCGGCTCGTCAGGCACAAGGTGTCGCCATTTTGGCAGTAATCGGCAGATCGGCTGACTCGCGCTGTACGACTCCAGCGCAATAACAGATTGTTCTCCAGACGCAGCTGCGATTAATTTCCGAATTATTTTGCCAACAATTTTCCAATACAGATAATGTAATACACAAAGATCAGAGCAAGAACCAATGTGTGAACGTGTGGCTCCAAAGTAGCAAACAGCATTTGTTATTTTAGGCTTATAATTAACCAAATAATTTTATGGAAATAGGCAATAGCTTATTCAATTGATTCAACTTTAAAAATGTCCTGCTTTTAGCCTAGTGTGAGAAATGCTACAGTCGGACTAGATCCAAACCAGAGTCCTGAACCAGCGGGAGAAGCTCCGGTTCAGGCCGGGCTCAGAGGAGCTACAGCGGGGAGTGGTGTCAGGAGCCTTGGCCTGACAAGAACGTTCCCCAGGAACAAAGAGCGCGGAGGTCGGACGCTCAGAACAACATATAACCCACCAAACTATTCACGCTTCTGTCCGGATGCTTTGCATCACCTCGGAACCAGCCGCAGTTCTTGACCGCCGGAGCGAACTGTCCAGACCTGTAGTCCACAGTGCATTCTCGCTTTTTCCCGCACGGAACCAGCGTGCAGACGATGACACGGAACAGCTCAGACCCAGTCCATCAAGCACTGGTCTTGCTCGCTACCGTCTGGAACCAGCACATGGAGGACGGAGCCTCCGGACCAAGGACCAGACCGCAGACCCCGTCCTGAGGGATCTGAGCTGCGGTGAGGGCTCCTCTTTATCGCTGTTGCTGCTGCTGTTACCCGTGCTTTTGTGTTTTACGAGTTCATGATGACTCTTGAGATGAGGATGTCCCGTGGTCTTAACAGGGAACATCTGTGTTGATAATTGGAGGTATTGCTGTTCTACCAGGAAACAGAGGCATGTCAATCGGACCAATTTTGGTTCATTTGGCGATGTACTGCGGATCTGGGACGTCTTCTTCAGCGGAAATATTTTTAAAAAACACCCCCGGGGCATTATACGGTCAATGTTTAATCCATTTAATTTTGATCTGAAGCTCAATGTCTTGTGAATTAAAGTGAGTACTCCGATGGCTTGAAAAATTCAGCGGTGGCGCTATCCATTTTTACTGCCAAAATGGCGGCCCGCCCACCGTGAGTCACGTGGGGTCCGGAGCTCTATGCTCTATTGGAGCTGACGTCAACATAAACACCATCACAACAAAGAGAAGGCATCTCCAGTGAACAGCAGCAGATTAGAGTAGCGTTTGTTTTTTACTTCATTTGTACCAAAATGACGCTGCTGAAACCTACGTGAAGTACTGTATTTTTTGGACTATAATTTGCACTTTTTTTCATGGTGTAGGTAGTTCTGCGACTTATACTTCAATGCGATTTATATATTACAATTTTCACACTGACAGGCGCGAGAGGCTCTAGTCTTGTGTGTCAGTATCTGCTGCTCCTGTTCCTCCTGTACCACCGTCACTTGGCTCTACTGCGCATGTCTCCTGCAGAAAAAGATGCTGTGCTGCTACAAGTAGTGAAATATTCAGCCGAAAACAAGAATCGAGCAGCAGAAAGAAAGTGACTGGCGGAAAGTGGGGATTGAGAACACAGCTTCAGGGAACCAGGAGGGTGCACCATCCAACTTTTCTAGATGTCATTGAATGGATTGACAAAGCCTGGACTTCAGTGACACCGAAACCATTCTGCTGAGATTCAGAAAGGTCGGAATAATTCTAACTGGAACTGATACTGAGTCTGATGACAGCGACACAGAAGAGGAAAGTTGCTCAGAAGTGACACCGAGGATGAAGAATTCAATGGATTTAGTGATTCAGAGTGAGATGGAGAGTTTGGTAAACTTGTTCTGTTGTTTATGTTATAGTTTATCTGAAGAACTGTTCATATGTGACATTAACAGTCTGTTCTGTTCTATTGTTATTACTATAACTTGTCTTTCAAGATGAAATGTCGGTTCCTGGTCACTGATTTTATAAAATAAATTACCCCAAAAGTACGACTTATAGTCCGGTGCGACTTGCATATGTTTTTTTCTTCTACATTATGCATTTTTTGCTGGTGCAGCTTATACTCCAGAGCAATTTATAGTCCGAAAAATACAGTAAGTACAGAGAAGTGGGCATACGCGCGTGAAAACTGGGATTGATCTGCCATATGGCGTCTTGAAAATAAGTGATTAAAGATTACTCAAACATGCACGAATCACTTCAAATACAACTCTGGGTGAGGGGAAAAAACTAACAACGATAACAGGCTGGTACATATGGGGCGCTCACTCTATCTTCTATCTAATCTGAACAATTCTCAAAAAAAGTGAAGAAAAAACACAAAATGGATTTAAACAGCACATTTTCAGGAGCCTGTGATCAATATGAAATGTCATGGTTCAGTTTGGATGTTTTATTTTCAACAAAAAGGTTACAGTGACTAACTAAAAAAAGATGTTGGCTGATTTAGCCTGTGACTCTAATTTCATTTCAGAGGAACTTGTTTAACAGCAATGTTCCAGCTAAATCAGCTCTTTCTGGTCAGATTGTGTTGAAATAAAACAGATTAAAGTCTAATTTGAGTAACAGAGCTTCAAACAGAGCAGTGCTTCCAGTTAGCATCGCACCCCCAGGGAATGTTGAAGACCGTGTGTGATGATTTTCTATCTCTGTGCATAACAACAGTGTTTTTCATTAGTCCAGTCCAAAAATAACCTCATTATCGCATTACTCCAGCCTTCATTTAAAGGTCACACGTGCCAATCTACAGCTTCCCATTTGAAATGTCACTTTCAATGGAAAATTTCTCAAAACACAGCAAACAAATGTTGTTTTTATTCCCAGCAGAAACCCTGGAAGGCCTGGAGTCTTTATATGCAAATGAGGACTGGACCAATGAATGAATGTTGTGTGAATGGAGGAATTCCAAATATGGTCAGAACAGCAACTTTCAAACCAGGCCAGGAAATGTGTTTGCTGAGATTAAAAGGATGTTCACTAAAATTGTAATTTCTCCAGCTTTCTCTGTGCATTTGAAGTGGCGTACAAAATATACACACACAGATATACACAAAAAGTAATATATTTTTGTTTTTAAAGGTGCACTGTGTAACTTTTTTGGCGGTGTTGGTGGTTTCTGTATGGCATTAAATGGATCTATCCTGCATTTATTCAACTACACGTGTTTCGATTGCTTAAAAACACAAGTAGGGTCGACTCTCCACAGCTCTGACGTGTAACTTGGCTTGGTGGTGTCACTTTTTTGTTTCCATGGAGATAGAAAAGTTTAATACAATCAGCGTTGGGGAGTAACAGATTACACGTACTGAAGTTACGAAATCAGAGTACAAATTATGAGTAACTGTATTCAGTTACAGTTACTGTTTCAGTGAGTGGTAATTGGATTACAGTTACTTTGTTGAAATAAATGGATTACACGGCGGTATTTTCCTGTTTTCACATTTTGAGCTATTCCTTTTTTTTTTTTTTTTTTTCCTTCAGTAATTCCACTCATTGCCGAACACTAAACCAGGTCTAAAACCAGGTCTAAAACCAGGTCTAAACCAGGTTCTAAACCAGGTCTAAAACCAGGTCTAAACCAGGTCTAAACCAGGACTAAACCCAGGTCCAAACCAGGTCTAAACCAGGTCTAAACCAGGTCTAAACCAGGTTCTAAACCAGGTCTAAAACCAGGTCTAAAACCAGGTCTAAAACCAGGTCTAAACCAGGTTCTAAACCAGGTTCTAAACCAGGTCTAAAACCAGGTCTAAACCAGGTCTAAACCAGGTCTAAAGCCAGGTCTAAAACCAGGTCTAAAACCAGGTCTAAAACCAGGTCTAAACCAGGTCTAAAGCCAGGTCTAAAACCAGTTCTAAACCAGGTCTAAACCAGGACTAAACCAGGACTAAACCAGGTCTAAAACAGGATTTAACATGGACCGTGTCTCCTCTTCTTCTATCAGTAATATTTTTAATATCTTTAAGTAAAATCTGGGCTTTTCATTTTCTTTTAGCAGAAAAAACTTCTTATGTGAAGATTTCCTCGTCTTTGCTTCTCTACAGTAAATCAAGTAATCCAAAGTATTCAGATTACATTACACACTTTAAGTAATTCCGTAAGTAAATCCATTACAAACTACATTTTGGTGTATGTAATCTGTAATCTGTAGGGGAATACATTTTAAAAGTCACCTTCCCAACACTGAATACAATACTTTGGAGCATTCAGGACAGACCAACAACTTGGGCTGGATTTCATTAAGAAGTTGGCGGTACGATACATACCTCGATACGATAAATTTTTTCGATACAGTGCACTTTCGATACAATGCGATTTGATAAGATATATTTAAAAACGATTCAATATGGTTCAGTGAAAAACAAAGGCAAAATCATGGCTGTGACACTAAAATCAGAATCAGAATCAGAATTTATTTGTCATTTCAGTATAAAAAAACCCACAGAAACGAACTACTGCACTCAGGTCCAGGTCAACAGCAGCATAGATAATAATAAGAATAAATAGTTAAAATATTGTATGTCAAATAGAGTCTTTAAAAACAGCCCCCACCCGCCCCCGTTTTCTAAAGTCCAAGTCAGTGCCACTAAGTTAAGATCAAAAACACCAATTTTACTCAACAAAACTGTGAAAACGTCAACACAATTGCAGCTCTTACACAAAATAATTTAGCAAAATACACCTAAAAATACTCTTGGCGATATATCGATATAGCAGCCCACGATATCAATACTGTATCATCAAATTAAACAATACAATATATCGATATTTGAATATTTTTGCACATCAATCAGTGTTCGATTTTAAGAAATAGATTCGATACTCAATACCGATTCAGTACCAGAATGATGATGTGACTCTTTCAGTATAGATACCTGCTCAAATAAGTATCTAGTTTCGATACTAGTTTTTGTATCGAGTAGTTGTAGTATCAGATTTTCAATACTTTTGACAACCCCGTTACGAATTAGGCGAGAAAATGAAATTGTTTTGTCTTGTGTGACCGACCGCTGACTTCAGACTGAAACTAAACAAATATGAGGTCGAGTATGAGCACAGACTGTTGGACACCCGCAGTCAACAGGAGATTCAATCATAGAGACAAAATAAACGATTCAGAATATACAGGAAGACCAAGTATCCTCGAAGGTTTTAAATTGAAATGATCTATGCATCCAGCACATTCTCTGCTCTCGCACCAAGTAAGTTCAACTCTCTTTTCTCTATAACTCAATATGGGAATGTATACGTGACAATATCAGAATTTCCAACTCTGCACCTGTCTGTTCCTCTGGCTCTGCTCCTGTCTGTTCCTCTGGCTCTGCTCCTGTCTGTTCCTCTGGCTCTGCTCCTGTCTGTTCCTCTGGCTCTGCACCTGTCTGGCCCTCTGGCTCTGCACCTGTCTCTGTCTTTTTACTTACAATATAGAACTTGAGATCAAACGTCAAAAACTTTTTTATTGGTTAAGTCAAACATCAAAAGTGTTACTAGCAGCTCTGTCAAACTTCAACAGAGAGATCTAATGAGACACACAGAATATATATACAGTATATATACACTACACTGCGAAAAGCAATATGTAGGTAAGTTAAAATGGCTTAAATTAAGAACATTTTAATTGATTTGAGTAGATTTAACTTCACAAAGAAAATGATCCACCAATGGAATAAGTTTTGAAAAAGCTGAGGCACTCAAAAAGTACAAAATAATTTACCGCACTTACCAAAAAATCTTCAACTACTTTTTTGTGAAAGGGAAACAAACTATAACTTAAGAGGCGTTTTGAATTTTAAATTGCCTCGTGCTCGAACGACAAGAAAAAGTTTTTGTGTCTCCGTTTGTGGTGTGAAATTATGGAACAACTTGAAAATAGAATTAAAACTTTGTTCGAATATACATGTATTCAAAAGGGCAATTAAAAAATGAATTATTTCAAAATACGGAAGAAATGAGTGCTTAGGGTATATGTGTGCATGTATATGTATGTGTATGTATATGGGTGTATATATGTATATATATATAGGTATGCATGGGTATGTGATGTGTATGTAGGTATGTATATATTATATCTGTGTATATGATGTGTACTATATCTGTGTACATAATATACATATATTTGTTGTTGTCTGTTAGATTGTAATGCAATGGAGGTACTGTGCAATTATTGCTTATAATGTACAGGAAATGAGAAGTCTGTATTTGTTCTTCGTTAATTTGGGACTGTAGAAAAAAGGGGTGGGGTTAAATAAGTATTTACTTCCTCCCACTCCTTTTTCGGACACAAGGAAAATTCTGCGTAACATTTATTTTGCCTGTTATTATAGAATAGAAATAGTTACTTTTTGTGTTATATCTATGTATTTACGTTTTTGTCTTTTTTTATTATTTAGTTTTTGTTTTTTAATTTATGTTCTATGTATTACTGTCCGAAATAAATAAACATAATAAATAAACATAATAATAAAACATGGCAGATAAAGTTAAAATTGCAACACGTTTCGGCCCTTTGGCTTTCATCAGGGCCAATGAAAGGGCTGAAACACAGTGGCGTGATTTTAACTTTATCTCCCATGTGATATTAAAGTCTTTTAATTATTTTGTACTTTTTGAGTACCTCAGCTTTTTCCACTTTGTATATAAAACTGGTACCTAGCGTGATTCATCAGCCAGTTTCACTTAGTGGAAACCGTCTGACCTCGCAGCATTAGGATTCATTCACTCGACAGTAGGCGGGTACTTCTTTTTTATTTAACCAATCGCTGCTATTTGGTCATGACGTATGTAATGTGCCGTTAATGGGCTTAACTGGTATATTAAGCTTTTCCCAAATCTCGTAGGAAGAAGAGCAATAACGTCTTTCCCCTGGATAAAATTCACCAAACATTCTCTTTGTTCCGGCTTTAAATCCTCGATCTTGGGAATCGTTGCCAACACAGAATGTATGGTTCTTCGCTGATTGGACTCGCACTTTTTGGCTTTTTGCAAACCGTCAAGTGTAGTTCCGATTCCTGACGTAGTTGCTGGAGAGAAATGAAATTGAGCGGAGGCACTAGGTGGCACCAGCACTGAAGAAAACCAAAAGGACAATTTTGCACAATCTCTATACATCCAAGAAGCACTCCTGCCCCTTTAAGTTTTACAATGGCATAAGTGTAAGTGTGTTTTTCTTAATTCAAGCAACATTAGACCTTGTTTGTTATTTTAAGTGCAAAGAGTTTTTTTCTTATCTTTGTAGCAAGATGTACTGAGTGAAATTTACTCAAATCATAAAGGTGGACTGCATAACATTTTTAGAGGAGGATCTGCCATCATACAGTATGTCTCCATGGAAATGTTCCACAGTGTAGATTAAACCTGTCAATCACGAGGGAGACAAGCAGGTTACAGCACTACACAACATGCAGATCTGTGGAGAGTAGAGCCCTGCACCTGCGGAACGCGACGCAAAACAATGCGACATGAGACATATTTTGAAAGCTCATTGCGGGCGGGAACGGGTCTAAACCAGGTCTAAACCAGGTTCTAAACCAGGTCTAAAACCAGGTCTAAAACCAGGTCTAAACCAGGTTCTAAACCAGGTCTAAAACCAGGTCTAAAACCAGGTCTAAAACCAGGTCTAAACCAGGTCTAAAACCAGGTCTAAAACCAGGTCTAAAACCAGTTCTAAACCAGGTCTAAACCAGGACTAAAACAGGATCTAATAGTACTAAACCAGGACTAAACCAGGACTAAACCAGGTCTAAAACAGGATTTAACATGGACCGTGTCTCCTCTTCTTCTATCAATAATATTTTTAATTTGGTTCAGTAAAGTCTGGGCTTTTCATTTTCTTTTAGCAGAAAAAACTTCTTATGTGAAGATTTCCTCGTCTTTGCTTCTCTACAGCAAATCAAGTAATCCAAAGTATTCAGATTACATTACTCACTTTAAGTAATTTAATGGATTACGTTACAAACTACATTTTGGTGTATGTAATCTGTAATCTGTAGGGGAATACATTTTAAAAGTCACCTTCCCAACACTGAATACAATACTTTGGAGCATTCAGGACAGACCAACAACTCGGGCTGCACAATGCGGGAGAGGGCGGGTGAGATGCTAAACTGCAGTCTCGCAAACTAAATATGAGTGTCAAGTAAAATATATAAAGATTCAAATGATTAATGTTTGCCTATCATACATAATTTGTCCTGGATATGTTATTTGGCATTAATAAAAACATTTTAAACAGCCTAAACTTGTGGATGTGGTCTAATCTCGCGCACATTTTAGACAATTCCTTTCCGCTTCCACGTGTTTGACAGAGCTTAAGAACACAAATCTCCCCACCTTGCGGGATTTGCAGGCAGAAATGGGACAAAATATTATAGATGCGAGCTGGAGCGGGAATGAAAATTCTGTCCCGCACAGATCTCTAGTGGAGAATCTGCCCTATTCAGAGAAGGAATTACTGTATTTTTGAGCAACAGAGACACCCGTAATGAATAAATGCTAAATGGAAATGTTTAAAGTCATACCATGGAACATTCCAGGCAAAGCAATGACATTTCCCTGGACACATAAGTGCACCTTTAATTCAATCATCTTAACTTGGCAGGAGTTTAGTTTTTTGCGATGTAGTACCATTCACAATCCTCTCTCTCTCCGTCTGACCCGACTGGACCGTTGCCATAGTTGCCTGGGGCTGTGGTGCTTATCTTCGCTCTGTTTCTGTCGCTGTGGTTAAAAGAGCCAGGGCCCAAAGCGGTTTTTATTTATTTTTTTAGTTTTCGTTTTAGACTAACAGATGCAGACATGACGCAATGCCCTGTAAATTCACCTCTGAGGCTTTATCAGACTGAGATGAACAAAGAGAGAGGCTTAGGGCAGCGATCAGAAATCAGCGCAAGAAAGAAGAGAGAGTAAGAAGGGAGAGGAAACGGTCAATTACTGAGATCGCTATAGGGCGGGCGTCTGTAGATTCATATCAATTTTCTTAGAACCTTGATCACAAAGTAGATTTTTATCACTTATGTGTGTAGTATCTTGATATTGCCTTTAAAGGTTCATTGTGGCCCTGGATAAAGGGGAAGAAAATGGATGGATGGAAGATGGTGCATTGCGTAACTTTTCTAGTGGAGGGTCCATCACCTAACCACCTAGTGCCTCCGCTCAATTTAATTTCTCTTCAGCAACTAGGTCAGGAATCAGAATACACTAGACCAGTGGTCACCAACCTGTAGATCGCGATCAACAGCTGGATCTTTGCCATGTCCCCGGTAGATCTCCAGCTTAATTTGACAATTTGTGATACTAAATGTGCATTGAAAGTGAGTGCTTACTTTGGTTTAACTTATCTGCATGAGGTGGCTTTTTCACAAATGAAAATCATCAAATCCAAGCACAGAAACAGTCTGACTGATAGGCACCTCACAGATTGTCTCAGTTTAGCTGTCTGCAACTATAAACCAAACTTCAAAACATTATCCAAGGAAATTCAGACTCAGCCATCACCCTGAGTTTGATAATAATGGAACTTCTCTCATTAACCCTTCGATATACTGTTAATGCTGTTTAGTGGTCAAATTTGCACTATTTTGGTTGCTTTCACTGCATTTGGTTTGCATTTTGTTTGTATTGCAGTTGCACATTTTTTTTCTTGCAGAGAGTGTTTTAGTCCCCATTCTGTACTGAGTGTTCCTTTTAGTAAGAATGCAAAAATAAAGCTGTCTGGAACTATAAACTATGATCACGTTTGCTGTTATTTACGTTCATGTTGGTAGATCTTGCTCTTTCCTCAGACCAAACATGTAGATCTTTGTCTGAAAAAGGTTGGTGACCACTGCACTAGACCATTTGCAAAAACCCCGGAAGCGCGAGTCCGAGCACCAGCAAATCAGCGAACATCCATACATTCTGTGTTGACAATGATTCTTGAGATCGAGATCGATTTAAAGCCGGAACAAAGAAAATGTTTGGTGAATTTTATCAAGGGGAAACACGTTATCCACCTTTTTCCTACGGGATTTGGGAAAAGATTACTATACCGTTACCCCCGTTAGCGGCGCATTACTTATGTCACGACCGAATAAGCGATTGGTTAAATAAAAAAAAAATACCCGCCTACCATTGAGCGAACAAATTCTTTTTTTTTTTTTTTTTATAATTTATAATTTGTCACATCCACAATAAGACAGACTTAACTAAACACGCATACAAAAAAAATAAATAATAAATAAATAAAATAAATAATAATAATAATAATAATAATAATAATAATAATAAGGATAAATAAATAAAATAAATCAATAAATCAATAATAATAATAACAATAATAAAAAAAAAAAAAAAGGGAGGGGGAGAAGGGGGAGGGAGGGGTGCAGTACAGAGTTTCTCAATGCAGTGACACAAACATTTACATACACATATATTTTGACATTGTCCAAGAGTATATTGCGAACAAAGCGAACAAATTCTAATGCTGAGAGGTCAGACGGTTTCCACGAAGTGAAACCGGCTAGAACATTCCAAGCAGAGCAGTGAAATATCCATAGAAACAAGCAGGTGACAGATCCCCAAATAAAAAGTTACACAGTGCACCTTTATTAAAGAAGAAGTGTTTAGAGCGACTCATGCGTTTTGAAGTAATCATTATTCTTCATTATACTAATAAGTACAGTAAAGCTAGTATCGAAAAGAGATACTAGATTCTAAAAAAAGTCACATTCGCAGGACAGAAATGAACCTTTCCTGGAGAGTTTTAGAAAGATCTTGAGCTGTAGCAGAACAAATATAAGAGCACATAGACTAGTATACGCCCATGGACCACTGAGGGATTACACAGATATAAGACCACATGAGAATATAAAAGAAAGTACTATGATTTAATGTTGGAAATCACATTCTATTGTCTAAATAAAGACAGTTTTTATTATTATTGTGGTATCAGAATCGGTATTGAGTATCGAGTCTATTCCTTAGTATCGAAAATAAGAAATTAGTTCAACGTAAGAAGACCGAAGGTTCAACTCTGCTTCTCTGTGTTGAATTTGCATGTGTTTCCCTGCGTTTTGTTAAATTTCCTCTATCAACCCAAAACACGAACAAATCAGTAAAATCCTCCTGCTAAGATCCTGACCAAGACTAACTCGAGATCCTTGGACGTTGTACCGCAAGCTCGCTTCTCCTGACAGGTTGCCGTGGTGACACTGGTTGAAGTCAAATACAAAGAAGGAATTTCCATTTCAAGGGAAGTACACCTTGTAAAGCACCACTGCTTTGAAATTGTCCTTTACCCTTACAAGACATCTTCTCTGTTCTTACCCTACCAGTCAAAAGTTTGCACACACCATCTCGTTCAGTGATTTTTTCTTATTTATGTTGTACTATTTTCTACATTTTATATGCAAATATTCAAATTAAAACATATTAAAATCCACATAGTAGCCACCCTTTGCTTTATCGAAAAATACTTGTATGTAGTAGAGTAAACTTTCATAAATCTTGCTTCATATACAGTATGATGTAGGGCTGTTGCGGTTAGGGATTTTCTCCTGCGGTGCGGTATAGCGGCTCAACAGCGCGGTATGCAATGATACTGCACCTCCATCTCCCACCCCACATCTCCTGGAGTTAGAATATTTCCAGCGGCACTGAAAACTCTCTCCAATGATGCGCTTGTTGCGCAGATGTACATGTACCTTGGTTGTTGTGTGGATATAGCATGTGTAGCGTGGCAGAAGTAACATTTGGCTTTGGAGCAAATGCTGCTGCATCTCTCCAGCTCCCACGGACTTAAGAGAGAGAGCCACGAGCACCAGCACGAGCACCAGCACGAGCACCAGCACGAGCAGCACCAGCACGCACCAGCACCAGCACCAGCACGAGCACCAGCACGAGCACCAGCACGAGCACCAGCACGCGGAGCAGGTGTCCGCAAAGAGCGATAGGGAGAAGGCCACACTTAACTCTGTACGGCGCAGAGCTCTGTGCCGGTCCTTTCGCCTGTGGTCACCTGACGGTCTACGCAGGCACACCTTAGTCCTGGGTCAGTCCTGGGTTATTCCTGGGTTAGTCCTGGGCTAGTCCTGGATTAGTCCTGGATTAGTCCTGGGTTAGTCCTGGGTTAGTCCTGGGTTAGTCCTGGGTTAGTCCTGGGTCCTGGGTTAGTCCTGGATTAGTCCTGGATTAGTCCTGGGTTAGTCCTGGGTTAGTCCTGGGTTAGTCCTGGGTTAGTCCTGGGTTAGTCCTGGGTTAGTCCTGGGTTAGTCCTGGGTTAGTCCTGGGTTAGTCCTGGGTTAGTCCTGGATTAGTCCTGGATTAGTCCTGGGTTAGTCCTGGGTTAGTCCTGGGTTAGTCCTGGTTAGTCCTGGATTAGTCCTGGGTTAGTCCTGGGCTAGTCCTGGGTTAGTCCTGGATTAGTCCTGGGTCAGTCCTGGGTTATCACCGGCACGGGCTGTAACTGGTGGAATGTTAACGGCTCCGGGCGGGTGCGGGTCTCTGGGTCAGGTCACGTTGTCACGTGCGGCGATGGCGACGGCCCAACATGCACTGATGGGCCTTTTAGTCCCACGGTGATTCATTTTTGCAGTTATTGCGACAGCTCTAGTATGATGACTTACATACGTATATAAAATGCAGAAAGTAGTAAAAATAAAGGGGAAAAAGCATTGAAAGACTGAATAAGAGGGTGTGTCCAAAGTTTTGACTATTCTTGTACATTAATTTAACATTTTTAACATTTTCAATCCATTGCCAATATGAACTGATAACAAGAATCTGCCAAATATCTTTCTGGAAACACTGGCAAAGAATGATAAACGACTGAAATTTAACACAACTCATTTATACACATTTACAAAGTCATCATATTATACCACATTATAGGATTCTGTAAAGTCATTGTGGTGAAACTCATAGGGGAGGTGCGTATAGATATAACCATCTGCTTAATGCTTTCCTCTCTGATTGTGTTGCATATGGTGCTCAACACAGTCTCCAGACCACCATCATTTAGACGCCATTATCTGTGGTTCAAGTTACAAGAAAACCCGTGTAAAAGCTATTAGCAGACTTTTCCAACAAGACTTCAGTTAGAACAAGAAATATCGCACTTCTAAACTCTTACCCAAGCATTAGAAGTTTTCAAGGGGCCCATGATTACACTAGTTTCTGATCTCTGTTATGATGTTGTTTCTTCATCACAAACAGACCTGGAGTTGTGTTTTCTTTCATCCACACATGTTTATCACACAAACCTGCATATTTAGGTTGAGTTCAGAAGCAGAAAGCACTCGGCTTCCACCTTGTGATGTCATGTGGTAGTGCTCCACTGTGTTTTTAAACTCTATACAGCTTCGCTATAATCATTTGGATGATTTTAGTCCTAGAATTGCCAATCTCTACTGAACAAAAGGTAAAAGGTAGCTTGAAATCTACCACTTCATGACATCACAAGGTGGAACAGAGCATATCGAGCTTTGGAAATGTAGACAGACTTATAATGCAGGATGACTCAAACATGTGTGAATGAAACAAAACACAACTCCAGGTCTGGTTTTGAGGAGGTAACATGGTTTAAAGTTCACACAAGTCAATTTTGCATAATATTGAACCTTTTAAATGTGACGACCTGTTGCATTCTGAATATCCTAATTCAGACATGTCAAACTCAGGCCCGGCAGCCAAATTTGGCCCACAATATAATTATATTTGGCCCGCGAGATCTGATCAAATCTGTATTAGAGCTGGCCCGCCACCTACAGATCGGCTATAGAGACATTATTTATTAACATTTTTTTTTATCAAGGTCCAAGGGTTTCAAAAAAACTTGCAGTAATAACTTAATTTTTAATTGACACACAGCAATTTGGGCAAGTTCACCTGGAAGCCTGAGGGGAAAGAAAAATTTGTCTGAGGGCCGCATTTGGCCCACAGGCCATAGATTGGACATGAACTGTGACGAGTAAATATCTCATTACATCAATTCATAGCCCCAACCAGAATTTCTGCAGAACCGATATTTTGGACCCAGCAAGTTTTCATGGATCGGCACGATACTCGATACCAGTGTCAGTATCCTTAGTATTTATTTAGTATTTAATTTACTATATTTATTTTTCCCATTGACTTAACTGTATGGTTTTAGTCTGTACTATATGTGCCTCATGCCTCAGTAATTAAAGTATTGGATATACAAAAAATATATATCTGTACTGGGGCAATACAAATTTTGCTCAAATACATGGGGGAAATTGGGTACAGGGCCTTTAAAATTTGAATAATGAAAAACATGATGATGCATGCTTCACTTTCACAAAATCAGCTCGGATTTTACAACGCCGCACCTCCTTTGTTGCGTTTAAGTACCGTCTGTCGTGGCATTTTCCGCATAATAAGAATCTGGAATTATTCATGAGATTTAAACCCTATTTATTTATTTTAATATTAATGAGGAGCTTCGTTTGTTTGAGGGGATCAGACAAAGGAGGGGAACTGTGTAATTGGTTCCTGTGGTGTTTGTTTAATGGGAGAGGAGGGGGACGGTAAACAAGGACGGACACATAGCGAGGAGGAGGAGTGATGTTATGTGCAATTAGTCGTCCCAGTACAGTACTAAACATAAGTGCGCTTCATTTTACTGTTATTGATTCTGATTTGTGTATTTGCAAAGGATTTATTTATTGTTTACATGTTAATAAGCTTTGTGGACAAACAATTATGAGGAAAAAGTTGAAATGTGATTGTGATGAAATGAAAATGTAGAGCGCTAAACACATTAAATTTTCTACATTTTTTTTTTTAATTTTAAGTACATTTTTAGTAGTTGAAAGCTGCACCATGGCCACGTTCGACATGAGTTTTTTAAATTCTAAATAAATTGTTCTAAATTAAATTGTTTGGAATTAAAATATTCTCTGAGTTTACATGAAAATAATAACTCCAAATTGAGGTTTACATGGAAAACCTTTATTTTATTCCGCTCAAGGTCTGGGGGTCGAGAAGAATTCTGACATATTTACGTCAACCGGAAGAAAACACACACTTCAGCTGCTGCCGGATTTTTCCTCATCTCCGTTTGTCGCCAAGCCACGGACACAAACATGATCCAAACTTTTTTAGCAAGTCCGTTCCGATGATAATTAAGCAGCAGTTCGAGAATTCTGTAATCACGCTTTACGTCTGTCGGCTGAGGAGGAGAAGGGAAGAGTGTCGGAGAAGGGAGGAAGAAGACAAACTGAGTCAACGGCTGCTCTACCTCAGCCCACTCCCGCATCCTGCTCACAAATCCAAAGAGCAGTGGATGAAAGTCCGAAGCCAGGACTAGTGGAGCTGGATCGTCCGGATCGCGTCAGAAGGGCGACCCAACGAGCATGCGCTGAACAACCGGAATTATTTTTAAGAAGAATAAACATTACATGATTGAGAAATAAATTATTCCTTCGAGTTTACATGGAAATAATAATTCCGAATTGAGGTTCACATGGAAAACACGTTAAATCAATTTTATTTCATTCCGCTCAAAGTCTGGGGGTCGGGAAGGGTTCTGATCGGACAGGAAGAGCACTAATATATTTATGTCTACAGGAAGAAAACACACTTCAGCTGCTACCGTTTTTTTTTTGTCATCTCAGTTTGTCATTACACCACAGACACAAACATGATCCAAACTTTTTTCCCAAATTCTCTCATCACGCTTTACGTCTGTCGGCTGAGGAGGAGAAGGGAAGATTGTCGAAGAAGGGAGGAACCTCAGCGCACTCCCGCATCTCGCTCGCAAATCCAAAGAGCAGTGGATGAAAGTCCGAAGCCAGGACTGGTGGAGCCGAATCGTCCGAATCGCGTCAAAAGGGCGACCCAACGAGCATGTGCTGAACGACCGGGATTATTTTTAAGAAGAATAAATGTTTAAATGATCGAGGAATAAATTAATTCAGCTTTAAAATCGGAATAAACCACCCACTTACTTCGGCTTTATTCCAAAGTTTAAAGGTTGTATAGGGGATTTTTTAAGGCAAAAGAAACGAGCGACAGTTCTTTTTCAATGTTGTGCATGCGTGACAACCACCTTCCTCCTCCACAGCCTCAGTAGAAACATCTCCTCCCGCCTCTTTACTCTAGAAATCACGCTTGTTTACAGCCAGTGCGCGTTCAGAATTACTGCTGAAGTGACCTGTCTAGAGGTAATTTAGGGACCGATGCGTGAGTTTTTAGACCCTTCGTCTGCTTCATTTGCGCAATCGCTGGAAGGAATTTTAAGAATCACCTCAGTTTGGTTTAGCTCCTTTTCCCCTTCTCTTCTTCTTTCAGCGACCTCAAAATACTTTCTTTTGCGACGAACCGGCCGTGGATGCTCGTCCGCCATGCAACAAAATTTGTGCGAAATGCGAGGAAGCGACAGTTTGTAAAAGCCTCTAAGAACCGCTGCATAAACAACATAATCCCGCACGCCGAGGAGTCAGTTACACTAGAAACGTAGGGAGTTTGATTGACAACCTAACAGCCAATAGAAAATGAGGTAGCTTGTTTCTATTGGATGATGTTTATCTGGCCTGTCTTGATTTTCATTCATTTTTTTTTTTTTTTTTTCATAATTACAAGCTTCTGCATCTCTGTAATGGTATTTTAAACTTTCATTGACAATTTGAAACAAAAACAAAAAATCCTCCATACAACCTTTAATTCGGAATAATCATTTTCATTCGGAATTAAGTGTTTACATGATCTTTTTAAAGTTGAATTAATTTTTATTCGGAATTAAGGCTTTCATGTAAACGTGGCATATGTGACTTTTCTAGTAGGCAGTCTTGTTTGCTTTGCCTGGAATGTCTCACAGTACGGCATTAAACAAGCAGCAGAAACCAGCAGACCGAGGTTACAAGTCAGATCTGTGGAAAAGTGACCCCGCTCACTATAAGAAATTGTGTTTTTCGAGATATTTTGGCATCGGAAACACCTGTAGTTGAATAAATGCAAGATAGAAAAGTTTAATGCCATACTGTGGAATATTTTAGGGAAAGCAATGACATCTTCAGGGAGACAAGCAGGTAGCAGACTCTTCAGCAGAATAAAAATACCTATTGTACCTTCATAAAAAAATAAAAAAAAAAGTGACAATTCTGAAACATGGCACTGAAACAGTATTTGACGGACAAACTAGTTTTGATTGACAGCTGCCACGGCCACCAACCTTCAGGGCTGAGTGTGGAGATTGTGTTATTTTTAGTGTGAATTCAGCACCTGCGTATAACTGCTGACATGTGCCGCCACCAGCCAAGAGCTCCAGCGTGCAGAGCGTTCACTTTATTTGGTCCCATTTGAGAATTTGACTCAAAACGCCAGTCAGCGAGCGCCAACCACAGCTGCCACAAACGGAAAAGATAGACATTATAAAGAACGTCTGAGAAAGTGAAGTCAAAGCTTGGTCTGTCACGATAGCAGATTTTGAAGCGCGATCTATTGCCGCGGAGACAGACTGTGATAAATGACAATATTGAAACTACTTCACTGTCGCAATAACAACAATGCAAGAGGAAAATCCCAGTAAACCATTTTCAAATAAACAGTATCATGAAAAGACCTGGGCTGCAACAAATAAACAGATGTAATTAGCCACAGAAGTGACTTTTTCAACCCTCTACAGCGGTGGTCCCCAACCTTTGTCGCACCACGGACCGGTTTTATATCAAACAATATTTCGTGGACCGGAGGGAGTTGGGGGCTCCTGGTTTTAGACCTGTTTTAGACTTGTTTTTAGACCTGTTGTAGACCTCTTTTAGACCTGTTGTAGACCTGTTTTTAGACCTGTTTTAGACCTGTTGTAGACCTGCTTTAGACATGTAGATGACCTCTTTTAGACCTGTTGTAGACCTCTTTTAGACATGTTGTAGACCTCTTTTAGACATGTTTTACACATGTTGTAGACCTGTTTTCGACGTGTTTTTAGACCTGTGGTAGACCTTTTTTAGACCTGTTTTAGACCTGTGTAGACCTTTTTTAGACCTGTTTTAAACCTATTGTAGACCTGTTTTAGACCTTTGTAGACCTATTGTAGACCTACTGTAGACCTCTTTTAGACCTGTTTTAAACCTATTGTAGACCTGTTTTAGACCTGTAGTAGACCACTTTTAGACCTGTTGTAGACCTCTTTTAAACCTGTTGTAGACCTCTTTTAGACCTGTTGTAGACCCCTTTTAGACCTGTTGTAGACCTCTTTTAGACCTGTTGTAGACCTCTTTTAGACCTGTTGTAGACCTGTTTTAGACCTGTTGTAGACCTCTTTTAGACCTGTTGTAGACCTGTTTTTAGACCTGTTGTAGACCTCTTTTAGACCTGTTGTAGACCTGTTTGTAGACCTCTTTTAAACCTGTTTTTAGACCTGTTGTTGTAGACCTCTTTTAGACCTGTTGTAGACCTCTTTTAGACCTGTTGTAGACCTGTTTTAGACCTGTTGTAGACCTCTTTTAGACCTGTTTGTAGACCTGTTTAGACCTGTTGTAGACCTGCCTTTTAGACCTGTTGTAGACCTGTTTTAGACCTGTTGTAGACCTCTTTTAGACCTGTTGTAGACCTGTTGTAGACCTGTTAGACCTGACCTGTTTAGACCTGTTGTAGACCTGTTTTAGACCTGTTGTAGACCTCTTTTAGACCTGTTGTAGACCTGTTTTAGACCTGTTTTAGACCTGTTTTAGACCTGTTGTAGACCTCTTTTAGACCTGTTGTAGACCTGTTTTAGACCTGTTGTAGACCTGTTTAGACCTGTTGTAGACCTCTTTTAGACCTGCTGTAGACCTGTTTTAGACCTGTTGTAGACCTCTTTTAGACCTGCTGTAGACCTGTGGTAGACCTGTTTTAGACCTGTTGTAGACCTCTTTTAGACCTGTTGTAGACCTGTTTTAGACCTGTTGTAGACCTCTTTTAGACCTGTTGTAGACCTGTGTTAGACCTGTTTTAGACCTGGTTTATTCTGGTTTAGTGGTACAGCCAGCGCAGCGTACAGGATAGACGACGGTCCGTGAAGTATAGGGGAGGGGGGGTTCGCACGACCCACGGCCCGGGGGCTGGGGACCCTTGCTCTACAGCTCACATATTTTCATGTAACATCAAAAATATCCCCAAATACCCCAACTTTAACCAAGAAATTGTGCACTCGAGCAATATTGGGCCCTAAAATATATAGTTCCATCTTCCATATATTGAAGTCGATATAGTAATTATTGTGACAGGCCTATAGTCAAAGTGAATTGTCATCAAATGTTTAGTTCAAAGTTCAAAATTAGCTGTATTGACAATTTCTTCACATGTACAAAGGAACCAAAATTACATTTCTCTCTATCCCATGTGCACAGACACAATGAATAACATTATTTCTAACCACTACAGTAACCATAGATAGATAAATAAATTAAGCTTAGATGTAGTTTATGATTTTAATATCCCTTTCCAGCTAACTTTCCTTTAAACTAAAACCAAATTTTAAAAGCTGCGTTTCAACCATTTGAAAAACAGGGGATTTCATTTCTACAGTCAGATTTACTTCAAGTGTACCAGAGTTTTCCCATCTAGATATTGTTCGGTTGCCGGGCAAATGCAGAATCTTATGTGTTTTCTCTCTGTGTTTTTTTATGCAGAGGGATTTCAGTCTGGTCACCACGCCCTCCATCTCATCTCGAGCCAGACATAATGGGGCAGACGTTAAATAAGACTTCATCTTCTTAATGTGAATGCATCATACAGCATGTTGTGCACGTACTAGTAGACCGTAAAAAGAAGTGGATTAAGGGAGTGTGGTTATAGGAGTTCATTTGAAGCCAGGTAATGAAATAAAAACACCAGGATCTTGTAGAGCGGATTAACACGAACATTTTAAGATCAAAATGACGAGGCTCACTGCAGCAGTTACAGAGACAGTTTTTCAACGTAAAGCCAATTGGAGCCAGAGTCGATGGAGCCGGAAGTGCCCCCATGCTCACTTCCTATATGGAAAGTGGCAGCTAGTGAGTTAGTTATGTCCATGTATATATACAGTCTATGGTTGTATATTCTCATAAACCAAAGAACAAATAAACTAAAAAAAAAAATCACATTTCTGTCAACTCAGATTAACAGAGTTTTGTTATTTGATTACCGTATTTTCCGGGCAATTAAACGACCGCGCACCACAATCCAGAGCGCCTCATACACGAATCCACTCGGGTGTCCCAGCACGACTTCAGTAAACTATAAAGCCGCACCACCCGCAGCGCACGCAAACACACACGGAGCAGCGAAAAACACTCACAGACACAGACGCACGAGGAACGGAACGGAGGAACGAACCGAAAAAGCGAGTGCAATGTGCCGCTTCTAGACACGACTGAACAACTGAGTCATCGCGACCGATCCAGCGTTCCCAGACAGCACCCTCCCTGCACGCCACAACTGTGAGGGTTTCATCCTGCCCCTCCCTTCCCTGCTCCTTCTCTCCTTACCCTGTTTGGTTTTTCCTGGGCGGACCCCAGTCACTCACCTGCTGAGCTCCACTCCTGATCCTCGTCAACTAATCATCTCCTGCAATAAAAGACCTGCTGACCTGCTCTCCAGTGCCAGATCGTTCCGTCATCCCAGTGGTGAACGACTCAGGCTTTTTAAGATTTTCGAGAATTCCAGAGACTTTTTGATGCTTACCTGTTTCTTTTGTCCTATCCCCAGCACTTCATTTGGAGCCAGCCTCATCCCGCACCCACCAGTTTCTGTAAGCCTCCGGTCAGCCTCCATCTCCACAGACCCTCCCATCTGCAGCCAACCCGGACCCGTCCTGCCTCCCCTGGAATCTATTCCCCCGCCAAGACTATTTTTGTGAAATAAATACTTTTTTCCCTCTGCATATTTCGGTCCGACCAGTGATTCCTTAACAACAACTGAACAAAGCCCAGAGTCACCGTTAACGCGCTAAACAAAGTCCCACTGACCCATCCAACTGTTGTGTTTCGCTTAAAGTCCAGTGCGGTTTATTTGTAAAAAAAGTTCAAAAATAGACCATTTAATTATAACCCAGAGCGCCTAATCGTCCATAAAATACGGTATACAGAAATCCGCAATATTTTTCAGTCCACTGTGATCTTCTTTTTCTTTTTTTCCTCATAAGCAGCCATATTTGTTTTGATTATTGGCTAATCTACCTGTCAATCATGCCCATCTGAACTCTCCGAGAAATTCATTAGTGACGAGCCTCACATCTTTGAGAAGTGTTGGAGAAGTGTGAATTCCGAACCTGAGGAAAATTGTTGGCTAAATAAATATAAGCAAAAATAATGCGTACTTGTGAGTAGGGCTGGGCGATATGGATCAAAAAATATATCTCGATATATTTTGCTCTATCTCGATGTACGATATATATCTCGATATATGTTCAAGAAAAAATAACCCCCTAAAACTGAAAACTGCAAAAACAAATCTGCCAATTCCACAAGGTCTTTTTTTTTTATTGAAGTGTAAGAGGTCGACAGTTCATATAGGAACATTTAAGATTACAAAAAAACCTAATTACATAAATAATAATTTAACTGTAAAATAAAAGAAATAATACATATTTCCTTCTTTTCATTCATAAATAAAACAACTCAACACAAGCTCATCTTTGCATTAACTCTGTTAACCGAACCAGAACCATGAGCTCATTTAGCAGAAGAAGCTCAGGATGTTCCTTATTTTAATAGATCCATGTTATTATCCAGCAGTGAGGAGCTCTGAGGTTTAATCCCACAATCCACTGCAGATCAAACAAACGTTTCCAAACACTATTGTACAAGTGACACTGAAGCAGATTATTAATAAAAATATTCTGCATAAATAAACTTTACATGACTAAACTTTACAATATATAAAGCATAACGACTCTAGAGCCACATCAGCCTGTTTGAGATAATAATGTGTTTAATGCAGTTTTGCGCACGTGTGTTTACATTTTACAGAAACGAAACTTAAGCGCTTGACTCATTTGCATAAACAGCACATTTCTCATGCAGCTCAGCTCGTTCAGCTTCTTTCGGGCTAAAGGACGCGACTCGGTGGAATATGAGGATGTGCTGCTGATGGTTTTGTCTGTAAATGGTGGAAAAGGTTCGTGGTGCTTGAAGCTTTTCACTGGCACCAACTTTCGGCGTTCACGGCGATAGTGACGAGTGAAGGAGACACGAGCGAACAAAATCAGGGAGGCGGAGGCGAAGAGAGAGAAGGTTAAACAAACAAAGTGGGGAAATCAGAATTGAATAGAAACATTATATCGATATATACGATATGTCAGAATTCATATCGAGTTTAAAAACTATCTCGATATATTTAAAATATCGATATATCGCCCACCCCTACTTGTGAGTGTTCTTGGATTAGAATAAAATGAATCAGAATGAACTAGAATGTACTTTAAGCTTGACTTTTTAGTGGATCAGCAACAAAGTGAATGAACTATAAAACAAAAACACAAATATTTTTCCTTTTAACATGGAAAAAACTGCAAACAGACCCTTTAACTAGAAAATACCAGTTCATATTTTAAGTAAACCAGCAACAAAGTCATTTAATACAACTATTCCCACTTAAAATTCCCATTCACAACTTTTCTTCTGCAGCTTCAAGTACTTTCCGGTATAATCCTCATTTTATAACTCAACTCCAGAACTCCTGACTCATGCGAAAACTTACAGCTTAATAATTCCATTGTTCACCACCGGGCACGTCCCACTTCTGTCTCGCTGCTTCCTGCGCTGTCTCTAAATATAACTCCTCTCCTCTCACACTTAATGCATTCACACCATGTTTTATTCATCAAAGTGGGATCGGTGAAGCCCCCCCAGCGTTCATACCCTCTCCCATTCAAACAAGCACGGGGTCCCGAGGGTCCCGAACACCTCCACAGCCTCCTCTCTCTTCTTTCCTCTCCTCTCTCCTCTCTGTTGGTTGTGGTGTAGAGTTTTGGTCTAAATAGCTGTAGGCCTGTTGTTGCATGTGTGTTCAGATGTGGTACATGAGAGACGAAGAGGAGGGGTCTCTCATGGATTTACTTCACGGTTTTGTTTGACAGATGCCACCTTTCTCTCACTTGGGGGGGTAAGAAAATATAGATTCTAAAAATGTGGTATTTTTCAGGCTGTAAAAAGTTTTAAAATGTTTCAAAATAAGCAGCAAAGAAATAGGAAAATGTCAGTTTAATATTTTATAGGTTTATGAAAATGTGTGTTTGTGTGTGTGTTTTTTTTTACAAATTTCTCTATAATTCTAGTTTTAAAATTTCTACAACAAATTTTATATAAATGTCCTTTTGGGCTCTTCGTCGCCCCCTACAGACAACAGTAAGAAATGCAGCATGTTGAAATGGTGACTTAGCAGCACAGCAAAAACATTTTAAGTTGTTGGAGTTATTTAAAAGTGGATTGTGCAAATTTTTTGGTTTGGTGGAGAGTCCTTCAAATGTTTTTTTGGTTTTTTTTCATGGTGATGTCTGAAATGTTTCACAGCTTGGTGTTCAGTGTTGGGAGTAACACGCTATAAAAGTAACAAATTACTGTAATGCATTGCTTTTTGCTGTAACGCAGAAATGTAAGGCATTACAGGAAAAAAAAAGGTAATATTTTACTCTGTACAAACGTCAGTAAAGCACGTTATAATGCATTTTTAACCTGGACTGTAGTGGTGTTTTTTTTGTTTTTCTTTATACAAATTCGTTAAAATCACCGCGATATCAGCAGCGGTGAAACGCCATCATTATGGTTCCGAATGTCGGGACGGACCCGGAGGATCGTCCGTGTAGAACTTTGGGTGACTGTGGGATAAAGGACTGGTGCAGAGCTCCACACTCCACAGAGCTAATAGCAGCTGACACCCGATCACGCTTTGTGGACACCCTGCTCCATGGGCTCGGGGTTCTGCAGGGGCAGTCCTAGAATCCAAGTCCTAGTCCACGATTAGTCCTGGTTTAATCCTGGTTTAGTCCTGGTTTAGACCTGGTTTAATCCTGGTTTAGACCGGGTTTAGTCCTGGTTTAGACCTGGTTTAGACCGGGTTTAGTCCTGGTTTAGACCGGGTTTAGTCCTGGTTTAGACCGGGTTTAGACCGGGTTTAGTCCTGGTTTAGTCCTGGTTTAGACCGGGTTTAGTCCTGGTTTAGACCTGGTTTAGTCCTGGTTTAGTCCTGGTTTAATCCTGGTTTAGTCCTGATTTAGACCTGGTTTAGTCCTGGTTTAGACCTGGGTTTAGTCCTGGTTTAGACCTGGTTTAGTCCTGGTTTAGTAATGCAATAGTCATGTAATGATATGAGATATTGTAATGTAACAAATTACTTTGAAATGACAGTAACAAGTAAAAGTAACTTGCCTGTTTTTCTAGGTAATTTTGAGCCATCTGTAATTGACCAAATGTTGCTTTATGTCATATTGTGGAATATTCCAGACAGGACCCACAACCAAAAAGTTTGAAAGGAATAGACTGTCCCAGACCATTGGCCATTGATTTTTGAAACCACAAGATGTCTCCTCTGATTTCTTCTTCTTCTTAAAAGTACAAGAATGCTGCGTCATTCTCTAAAAGTATCTCTTGGCATTAGATGATTAATGGATATTTGTATAAAATGTTGTAGTGGGCGTCAGGTGCAGAGATCGAGCAGAGAAATGCTCTTCTTTAGTCTGTAATGAACTGCTCGTTAACACAGTCGCTAATGAGCCTTTAACTCACTAATGTGTTTGTAAAGAGCAGGAGAAAAACACAAGGTCTGGAAAAACATACAGGAAATAACTCCAATGGGCCAAAAAAAGTTAAGTTCTAGGAAGTTTTTATTTTTTCTTGACACTTTAGTTCTTTAGTTGATTTATGAAGATTTGGAGTATCGAGCTATGGACTTAGGGAACAGAATAAATTGTTTTATCAACTTCCAAGATTGCAACTGAATAGAAATTCTAAATCAAAATAATAAAATAAAAAAAGAACTGTCTCATACTCATGGACCCAATCTCGTGTCTTGTCTTGTTTTCTACAGTTTATTTATTTTTATACTTGTGTCTGTTGTGTAGTAAACTATGACACCCATGGATCATTATGTTATAAGGTGGACATTTTAAATCGCAATATGAAATAATAATATAAATATAATATAAAAATAATAATAAAAGAAACAAGACTAGTGACTTGCGTGTTAGAAAACTGTGGTGCTTAATCGGAAGTGACACCGCTGTAAATGTCATCACAACAAGTTCGAGGGATAAAGCTGCAGATCATTCTAGTGAGCGGCAGATTTTTTTTTTCATATCTTCCAAAATGATTACGCAATGAGGCCAAATCCTACGTGTAGCTCTGATAAAGAAAATTATTGTATTGTAGAACGAAGTATAAATACAGAGCAGTGCGTGTATACTGGTAGCGGTGAAAATATCTCAAATATCACTGCAAATACAACTTCAAGAGTGTAAAAGGGTGAAGGGAATAGTGGTGTGAAAAAAATATTGATATATCGCATTGTTTAATGTGATGATACAGTATCGATATCATGGGCTGCTGTATCGATATATCGCCAAGAGTATTTTTTTGGTATATTTGACTAAATTATTTTGTTACAGCGCTACAGTTTTGTTGCTCGTTCAGAGGAAGGAAACTGGTTTATGAGACACGTTTGACATTTTCAGTGTTTTGATGATTAAAATGTTTGTGTTTCATATGAACTTTGCACAAGAAAAGGTTTAACAAAGACTTTTAGTATCACAGCCACGATTTAGCCTGTATTTTTTGTATGTATCGTATCGGCAACTTCTTAAAGGTTGTATGGAGGATTTTTTTTTTGTTTCAAATTGTCAATGAAAGTTTAAAATACCATTACAGAGACGCAGCAGCTTTGTAATTATGATGACCAAAAAAAAAAAGAATGAAAATCTATCAACTGTGGATGTAGGATAAACTTCAGCGAATAGATAACAAGGCTACCTCATTTTCTATTGGCTGTCAGGTTGTCAATCAAACTCCTACATTTCTAGTGTAACTGACTTGTCGGCACGCGGTTCTTAGAGGCTCTTTCAAACCTCGCAATTCGCACAAATTTTGTTGTGATGGCGGACGAGAATCCACGACCAGTTCACCGCCAAAGAAAGTCCGTTTTTGAGGTCGCTGAAAGGAGAAGAGAAGGAGAAAAGGAGCGAAGACAAACTGAGGTGATTCTTGGAGATTCCTTCCAGCGATGGCGCAACCGAAGCAGACGAAAGGCCTAAAATCTGAACCATCGGTCGCTAAAATATTTCTAGACAGATCACTTCAACAGTAATTCTGAACGCGCACCGGCTGTAAACAAGCGTGATTTCTAGAGTAAAGAGGTGGGAGGAGATGTTTCTACTGAGGCTGTGGAGGAGGGAGGTGGTGTCACTCATGCACAACATTTTGAAAAAGGACTTGTCGCTGTATTTCTTTTCACTTAAAAAAATCCACTATACAACCTTTAATGATACCTAGATCTAGAAGGGAAGCTATAAAAAAACTCTAAAAAGCAACTACAAATAGCTCTGAAAAGTCGATTGTGCAGAATAGGTTCGGCTTTCAAGTCCAAATGAACACACCAAACCAGCTCTATCCAAAGACAAAGAGACATTGTTTATTGTCTGAACAGTTCATGTATGCAACGGTTGGGGCGTCGTTATTTTTAGAGTAAAATCAATGCTTCTCTTCCCCCATTTTCCCCTCCAGTGTAGGCCAGACCGCCCGCCCACACAAGCCCCTAAAACGTCTCTGAAATCCCCCGTACATCTCCAGCCTGTGATCACTCCTCTGACCTTCACCGCTGCAGCGCCCCCTAGAGGATCCTGCTCCAATTCTGCCCCAGAGCTGGATCTGTCTGCTCGGTTCAGCCGCAGTCTCGACAAAGCCAGATCTTATCAAAGCCTCGGTCTGTTCCTACCACTTTTTCAGATGATTGGGTGGTTTCCTGAGGCTTGGGTTGGCGAAAACAGACACACTGTACGATATTTAGTTTAAAAACAATACTATAAAACAACATAATCATGAATATGGAAAAGTATTCTGACAGATTTTTTGGTTTACCATTCATGTGTATTAGGGTCTGACATCTTATATTATAAATGTGTTTTGGGTTGATAATAACAGATTTTTATTTACATGTGTTTGAGCAAAATGTGTCCAGCCCCCTAATTATAAAGTGTTTTATTCTTCTAAAACCAGGAAGTGGGCAGTTGGCATGCTAGTCATTGTGAACTTTACAGTGAAGACAAAACCTATGGCCTATGAAAGTCAGAAATACACTACGGGTCAGAAGTTTTAGAATACCACTTTTTTCCATTTTTTTTTTACTATTTACTGTTGATCAAAACTTATTCTAAACTTTTGATTGATGAAAGTGTCCACCTTTGGCAGATATAACAGCTGAACACACTCGTGGTTCGTTCTTTTTACAATAGAAAATCAAATATTCTTCAGAAAGAAAGTTCTTCCCAAGTCTGTCGCAGAAGTTCCCATAAATGTGTGGCACTTGTAGGTTTCTTGGCTTTCACTCTTCTGTCCAGTTCATTCCAAAACCAGGTTAAGTCTGGAGTCTGTGCTGGACACTCCATGTTTTCAAGCTTTACCATCTTGTTCTTTTTTCCTGAGATAGTTTTGGCAGAGCTTGGACTTTTGTTTTGTTATCTTTTATCTTTTTTTAACCTCTGGCTGTTCAGCAGTGGCCTGATCCATCAGCTGGTTTCAATTTGTAGAAACCATCTGACCTCGCAGCACTACAATTCGTTTGCTTGACCGTAGGCAGGTACTTTTTAGATTGAACTAATCGCTGCTATTTGGTTGTGACGTATGTAATGCGCCGCTAACGGGGCTAACTGGTTTATTAAGCTTTTCCCAAATCCCGTAGGAAGAAGGACAATAACATCTTTCCCCTTGATAAAATTCACCAAACATTCTCTTTGTTCCCCCTTTAAATCCTCGATCTCGTTTACAACACAGAATGTATGGCTCTTCTCTGACTGGCTGGAGAGAAATGAAATTGAGCAGAGGCACTAGGTGGCACCAGCCTGGCTAGTTCAGTTCTTACCTTTGTACCATTTCAAGCTCTTCATTGAACTTGCACGACTTGAACTGCAATAAATAACTGGAAAAATTAGGGAGTTCTAAAACTTTTGACTGCTAAAAACTGTTTCAAATTAACAAGTTCTTTTCGCTCTTTCTCATCTTACTTTTCATATACATACATACATATTTTTTTTTACTACTTACTTCTAGAAACTATGAACCAGATATTATGTGTTCTTAATAAAGACTGAACTGAACTAAACTCAGACAGTCCGATGGTGCCAGTGGAGCTCCACATTAATTCAGGGCCTGTTTACACGAGGGTAAAAACGACAAAATATTTGATCGGAAGTGAATTTCGTTTAGACAGTGAAGCTGCTTTTCGGGCATAAAAACACAAAAATCTGAAACCACCCTCCACAGTGGAAAAGTGGAATACGCTCCGCCGTAGCGTTTCCGTGTACACTGCCCAAGACGCAAAACTCTGGTCAGATCTGCTCACGTCACGTACGCGTTTACGTCACATACATCACCGCCTAGTGTCACCGCCGAACCGCCTGGCATTCATACCCAATCAAATTCCACACACTTTTGCGTCACCGTATGCACGCAGATTTCCTCCCGAAAAAGCACATCTAAACGCGGAATAAAAAGTGAAGACGCGACGCCACTTTTGCGTCTTCTGTTTAGACCGTCATCATATAAACGTAGCCTTAGTTGGATTCTGATTTTGCTGGACAAAGATCAGGAATTTAACCCACAAACTCCTTACTGAGAGGCAGCAGACAGGATCACCACTCTGCCATAATAACAGAGGGTGAACATGCACACTCACACCTGTCTGTTACTTTAATATATATATTTCGTATTTTTGTTTGTCCAATCCTACGCCTCTGTCTCTCGGCTGGCTCTGTGGGAGTTCAAAATCCTGTCTATTTTTCATTCATTGTTTTGTTCCCTCCTCTGTATTCTTCAGCTGCTGTGTGCTGCTAAATAAAAGTGAAGACTCCCCAGACACTCTCCTCGCTGTCTGTTATGACTCTACAACGGAGTTTAGAGCAGAATACAAGTGTGCGGGAAGTATAGGAAGCAACAGCTGAGAGATTTGGGGCATGACTTTTGGGTATAGCGACGGATATACTGATCTGAGCTGGATCGGGTTATGACTTTTAATCAGTTTTGATTTTTCTCTGGCTTTACTGAAGTGGGTTTAAACCAGTTTCAGACTAGAACTCAGATGTGGCATTATTCATTCACTTCAATTACACATGGTGGAGGTTAAATACAGTTCCCTAGTCGCACAGATTAACGGGAAAGAGTGATGAAAACATGGTATTTTCCATCCTACACCCTCTCCTCTGACAGCCAAATTCCAAATAATCACTCAAGTAAGATGAGTAAGATGAGAAAGTGTCTTGCTGCGCATCTTAATGGTCATGGTAAATGGTCTTTTTATATGGTGCTTTTTAAAATGAATTATTCATCACTGGATTTACTGTATATTAGAGCCGGACCGATATATTGGTTGGCCGATATGAGCACTAAATCCAGTTGATATTTGCCAATAATACATGTGGACATGTTATATCTCCTTATAAAGACTTAAACTCTCTATACTGCATCAATTTAATCCAATTTACTGATAGATAAATGTCCTAATATGTGTCGCCGCATCAATATTTATCAGAGAAGTAATATGTCTGTGTGTTAGATGCCGTACTGCTCCTGAACTGGCTTTACTGAAGTGGGTTTAAACCAGTTTCAAACTAGAACTCATTCACTTCAACTACACCTGGTGGAGGTTAAATACAGTTCCCTAGTCACACAGATTAACGGGAAATAGTACTAAAAACACAGTATTTTCCATCTACAACCTCTCCTCTGACAACCAAATTCCAAATAATTGCTCATAGAAGTAAGATGAGAAAGTGTCTTGCTGAACATCTTAATGGTCATGGTAAATGGTCTTTTTATATGGTGCTTTTTAAAATGAATTATTCATCATTGGATTTATATTAGGCCCCGACCGATATATTGGTTGGCCGATATGAGCAATAAATCTAGCAGATATTTGCCGGTAATCCCCGTAGGCATGTTATACCTCCTTATAAAGTTTAGGCTCTCTATATTGTGTTAATTTAATCCAATTTACTGATAGATAAATGTCCTAATAAGTGGCACCACATCAATATTTCTTAGAGAAGAAATGTTTCTGTGTGTGTGATGCCGTACTGCCCCCACACATGTTCTTATTTACACCAGAGCGCTGGATTTAAATACTTTTGTAGTCTGATACTGGGATACTGGGCGTACTGTAGATTAAAGTTCATTATCCCAGCAACAAAACTACTGCTCGTTTTTATCAAAGTGCGAGCGCAGAGAAGAGAGGACTGTCAACATACTGGATTATATTCTTTTTATGGACAATCATTTTGAGTCAGGATTAAAAGGACACTTATTTGTGAAGACTTGTGATCTGAGAGGAGCCTGTGTGAGCGGTGAGTATTGCAAATGTGTCGGTTTTGAAGATACTTTTTGTTCTTTCTCAGTCTTTAAGCACTTAGCGGCTGTAAAATACCACACATAAACAGCCTGTTTTCTCTTACACTGGTCTAGTGTAAAGTGACTACAGTGGCAGTATAGACTTTACTGGACCTGAATTGATATGCAAATGAGCCGTGAACAGAGGTGCGAATGATCGGCATTTAAACAAACAATTAATTACAGCGGCAAGCACGCATTTACCGCTTAAGGCTAATGGCGGTAGTTTACATACTTTCTTTACAGGCTAGAATGTCGAGCAAAAATGCCATCAAGTCGATCTACGGTCTTTAAATATGACCGTAACGAGACAAAGCTGGATCTGTCTGCTCAGTTCAGCCACAGTCTCGACAAAGCCAGATCTTTTCGGACTGCCAAGCCTTCAGATTTACGTTCAAACAACCGAGCTACTGTCGTCCCATGCTCGACAACACTACGCAATATCGAACTGCACCTGTCGAGGTAGTTGGCATCTTAACATCGCAGCCTGAGCTAAAAAGGAGCTGTCAAATTACCACATCCCTCCTTCAAGTATCAGAGCTGTCAAAATATTTTTCGTGACACAAACATCATTATGAACCACACTCGCTGGTATTCCCCCTCGCTCTCTCCTTCTCTGTTTCTCTCTCTGTCTCTGAACTCATGTCTCTTTGAGCGAGTGTGTTGAAGTAAACGGAGGTGGAGACTTCCCAGGTGGTACCAGTCTACACGTTTTTCATGTCTTGCTTTTTTTTTTTTTTTTTTTTTTGAGACCAAAGAACAACGTCGATCTGGGACACCCTGACATAAACACAGGCTCCTACAAACGGTTCAGACTCACGCAGGCTGTTACTCCGCCGGATCAGATAGAAAGAAGATAAACTGTTGATGTATGAGAAAAAAGGATCTAACTCAACAGGGCGAAAAATAATACCTCTATTAGGTTTATCGATTTTCGTGATGATAAAAGGCGCGTTTCTGGTGGAGGGTTCGTCAAATGCTTTTCTTCATGGAGATGCTATTGCTTTGTCTGGATTTTTTCACAGTATGGCATTAAACCTTTTTATCTTCATGAAAACCAAACCAGACCAAGTTACAGGTAAAATCTGTGGAGAGGCAAGCCCGCTCACAGTCAGAATGCGTGTTTTTGTAGGTATTTTTGAGCTATAAAACCACTTGTAATTGAATAAATGTAAAGTAGAGCTGTTTAATGTCACACTGTGGAACATTCTAAGCAGAGTATTGACATATCCATAGAAACAAGCAGGTGACGGACCCTCAAACTGTGGGTGAGGGTCCAAAAAAGGGGCACAGAGTGTTTAAGAGGAGTGTCTAAGTCAGCCTAAATAAGCATTAAAGGTTGTATAGGGGATTTTTTAAGGCAAAAGAAACGCAGCGACAGTTCTTTTTCAAATGTTGTGCCTGCGTGACACCACCTTCCTCCTCCACAGCTCCCTCAGTAGAAACATCTCCTCCCGCCTCTTTACTCTAGAAATCACGCTTGTTTACAGCCAGTGCGCGTTCAGAATTACTGTTGAAGTGACCTGTCTAGAGGTAATTTAGGGACCGATGCGTCAGTTTTTAGACCCTTTGTCTGCTTCATTTGCGCAATCGCTGGAAGGAATCTTTAAGAATCACCTCAGTTTGGTTTAGCTCCTTTTCCCCTTCTCTTCTTCTTTCAGCGACCTCAAAAACTGACTTTCTTTTGCGGCGAACCGGCCGTGGATGCTCGTCCGCCATCGCAACAAAATTTGTGCGAAATGCGAGGAAGCGACAGTTTGTAAAAGCCTCTAAGAACCGCTGCATAAACAACATAATCCCTGCACGACGGAAAGTCAGTTACACTAGAAACGTAGGGAGTTTGATTGACAATCTAACAGCCAATAGAAAATGAGGGAGCCTTGTTTTCTATTGGATGATGTTTATCTGGCCTCACTACGTCTGCAGTTGATAGATTTTCATTCATTTTTTTTTTTTTTTTTTTTCATAATTACAAGGCTTCTGCATCTCTGTAATGGTATTTTAAACTTTCATTGACAATTTGAAACAAAAAAAAAAATCCTCCATACAACCTTTAATCAGACAAAATGGAGATAGATTCATAAAAACATTGATATATATGTGCAAAGATGGTCTTGATTTGGTCTCGACAGGCTGTCGTCTTGGTCTCATCTCGGCTTCGGCCTTTAAAAGTCTTAATCTTGTCTCGATCTTGACCCTCAGAGGTCTTGGTCTTGTTCTGGTCTCGGGACCCTGTGGTCTCAGACAGGTCTTGGTCTCGATTAGTGCGGTCTGGACTACAACACTAGTAAAATCATCTAAATATTCCCAAGAAACAAGCAGGTGACGAACCCTCCAACAGAAAAGTAACATAATGCACCTTTAAAGACTGAATATTATGCAATTTTTTAGATTTCTATCATGTTATAATGCTGTTCCCTAATCAAAAACACACCTGAAGAAGTTTTTGATGTCATAAGAGCATGTTTCAGTAATTTAGTGATCTCTCCAAGGCTCTATTCAAACCCTCCTTATGGTTAGCTGTAAAATTCGGTGCAATTCTTAGTCCTCAACACAACAATTCTCCATAAATATACAAAAACATGCTACAAAACTGTACACAGCAACTTCACAAACCGCTGATTGTGTTGTGATAGCGCTCTGAAGGGGGAGTGACTTAACACGGAGAGCAAGGAGAGAGGAGACTTCAATTTGCACAACTCCAGAAAAGTAATCTTAAATATATTGTGCTTTTTTATGTGGTTATTTATATAAACAATTGGGAAAATAAAATAGTAGTGGTAATGTATTAAAACTGAAAAGAAAACGCAAGATTTTCCCTTTTCTGTGTGAATAATCGTTAAATTTTGATGTTTCTTCTCACAAAAAAACTTTCACAGCGGCATAATTTGACATCGTGACAGCCCTAGTCTCTACCAATAACCAAGCGGAGGAAATGTGATGTTGAAATCTAATACCAGCTTTGCCACATCACTGCTATAGCCTCTAATGGAAAAGCATTAGAAGAGAGCACGCAAATGGAATTACAATGACTCACAGTTCATCTCGTAATAGTCGGTCTTCAGTATTTTGTCCCTCTGCTGTTACGTCCATCTGACTTTCAACTCCATGCTCAACAAACTATAATGTATTTTCTTCTTCTTCTTCACCATCAATGTTCACCTACTTGGAAAATAACTTATAATGAGGGAATAACTTTTATATAACATGGTAGAAAGCTCCAATTAATATGTGTGAATGAATGAAGTTTTGCTATTATTATAAACGAGCTACTGCAACAAAAGGATTATCTGGAAATGATTAATAGAGCATATCTGATCTAATTTGTCAAACATACACAAATTCTTGCCTGTTTCTCAGATCTGAGCCGGGATCTTGGAAGGTGTACATAGCTGAAGCATTGGTCAACTTTGCATGTTTTTTTTTTTTTTTTTATGATAGGGAAACGTGCCAAAAATCACTTGCAAAACCAAAATATTGCAAGCAGCTTTGACAATAACTTAATGGTGCAATATGTCATAAATCCGTGTATCATTCGTTCATTCGTTTTTCAATATAAAACCAAAAATAAGATTTTCTTCGTTATGTCTCCATGAGATAACGATTCGTTTTTCAGTTTTCACAGAAGAATGGAAAAAACGGATAACTTTTTACGTGACACTGCGATACTTTTGCACTGGTACGGACTGAACCAGGACTGTCCAGGTCCGAGACCAGACCGAGACCAGAGCGGGACTCAGACCGGGACCAGACCGGGACCAGAGCGGACTAGTTATCTTTTTCCATTCTTCATTTAAACACAAAATCGTGAAAAAACGAATCGTTATCCGTTTTTTCATTTTGGTTTTGGAGACAAATAACGAAGAAAACTGTTGTTTTTTCGTTTTCTTATTTTTGGTTTTATATTGAAAAACGAATGAACGAATGATACACGGATTGTCATAGACCTTTTTCACAACAGTAGGGTAAACGTCACTTACATCAACGTGTTTCTAAGGCAAAATATCTGTGGAAATGTCTCATGTATTTTCCACCAGCTTCATAAATCTGCCCCATGGCCAAATCTTCATTCAACAAGATCGACAAAGGATAAACATTCTGTCCATGAAGAGTTTTTCCACAACTATCAAGGTAAGAAAGACAAAAACGTAAAGGCGAACAACGGTGACGCATTAGTGAACTACCGTATTTTCCGTCTTAAGCCTCCAAAAACGACTGCGCGCCTTATAATCCGGAGCGTCTTTTATATGGATTTATGCGAGTGTTCCAGTACAACTTCAGTAAACGACAAAGCCGCACCACTTGCTACCGTAGTCAGGAGCATCGCGGAGTAATACGTTCTGTGATTCCTCATTTTTCCTGTGGACGAGGAAAAGATGAGCGAGAAGTTTACCTTATGAGACCGGATGGTTTTTTCCACACATCTCCGTCCCTATTGATCTGCGACTCCAGCGCAGTAACAGAGTTGTTGTCCAGACGCAGCCGCGATTCATTTTCGAATTATTTTACCAACAATGGCCAATACAGAGAATGTAACACACGAAGATCAGAGCAAGTATCAGTGTGCGAACGTGTGGCTCCAGAGTGAGTCAAAATTGGGGGTGTGTACGTCTGTTCAGGACCTGCACAGAGACGACCCGGTGTTCCCCGTGATCATGTACCAACTAGCATTTGTTATTTTAGGCTTTAATTAACCAAATAATTTTATGGCAATAGCCTATTCAATTGATACAACTTCAAAAAGTCCCTGCTTTTAGCCAAGTGTGAGAAATACACTCGGACTAGATCCAAACCAGAGTCCTGAACCAGCGGGGGCAGCTCCGGTTCAGGCCGGGCTCAGAGGAGCTGGAGCGGGGAGCCTCGACCTGAGGAAGCGCTTTCCCCGGGAAGAACCAAATGCGCGGAGGACGGACGCTCAGAACAACATATAACAAACCAAACTGGACTCACGCTTCTGTCCGGATGCTGCACCACCTCGGAACCAGCCGCGGTTCTTGAGCGCGGAGGACAGGAGCAGCGCCCGGACCTGTAGTCCACAGCGCATTCTTGCTTTTCCCGCACAGAAGCAGCGCGCAGACGACGGAACGTACCCGCTCGGACTCAGTCCATCAAGCACTGGTCTTGATCGCCACCGTTTGGAACCAGCACATGGAGGATGGAGCCTCTGGACCATCTGACCAACGAGCTTGTAACAGACCAAGGACCAGACCCCAGCCCCGTCCTGAGGAGCTGTTGGCTGCTGCTGTTACCCGAACTCTGGGCTGATGCGGTGAGTTTGTACAAAGTTCTACATGTTGCTGTTTTATGAGTTCATGGTGATAATTTGAGATGAGGACGGCCCGTGGTTTTAACAGGAACATCGGTGTTGATAACTGGAGTATCACTGTTCTACCGGGAAACAGAGACACGTCAATCAAACCAGTTTTGGTTCGTTTGCCGGTGTGAACGCGGACACACTGGAGTGTATTTGCTACATAATAACAATTTTATTGCCTGGTGTGGACCAAATAATCGAAACTAGCGGTGTGAAAACGACCTAATGTGTTATTTTTAGTTATAACCGAACAATTATGAGTTATTGTGAATACGTTGACAATTTATCGGTCTCAGACAGTTTTTTTGTTTTTTACGTGTTACAAATGAACAAAGCTGAGAGTTAACGTAACGAGTCAACGCGTTAAATAAAGTTTGACTGATTTACCTAACTGTTGTGTTTCGTTTAACGCGCCTTATAGTCCGGTGCGGTTTATATGTGAAAAAAGTTCGGGAAAACGACAGTGCGTCTTATAATCCCGGAAAATACGGTACTCCTGAGCAAAACTAATGTTATGGTCATGAATAAAACATAAGTAACTTGTTAACTCAGACTGATTCTACAATTAAAATTAAAAATCGATTTCACGATGTAAGATATTTGAGAGATTTGTGCAGTTTAAATGCGAGACATAATCTGTGAACATCTGTAGTATTGGAACTGCACAAATTTATCTATGCTAATATCTACATCATGAAATCAATTTTTTTATTTTAATTGCAGAATCAGTCTGAGTTAACAAGTTACTTATTAACAAGTGAGTTCTTACTTATGTTTTATTCATGACCATAAGGTTAGTTTTGCTCAGGAATACGTTTACTTTTACTGTACCTTTACGTTTTCGTCTTTCTTACCTTGATAGTTGTGGATAAATTCTTCATGGATCAATGTTTATTCTTTGTCGACCTTGTTGGATGAAGATTTGGTGATGGGGCAGATTTATGAAGCTGGTGGAAAATACGCGAGACATTTCCACAGATATTTTGCCGTAGAAAAGCACTGACGCAGGTGACGTTTACCCTACAGTGCGACACTTCCAGCCGTTGTGAAAAAAGGTCTATTGCTTTGCCTGGGACGTATGACATTAAACAGCTCTACCTGACATTTATTCAATTACAGGCAGTGTTGGGAGTGTTGCTTTTAAAATGTAATCCCCTACAGATTACAGATTACATACACCAAAATGTAGTTTGTAACGGAATCCATTAAATTACTTAAAGTGAGTAACGTAATCTGAATACTTTGGATTACTTGGTTTGCTGTAGAGAAGCAAAGACGAGGATGGTTTAGTCCTGGTTTAGACCTGGTTTAGAATTTGTTTTAGACCCGTTTAGACCTGGTTTAGATCTAGTTTAGACCTGGTTTTAGTCCTGGTTTAGACCTGGTTTAGACCTGGTTTAGATCTGGTTTAGACCTGGTTTAGATCCTGGTTTAGGCCTGATTTAGACCTTGTTTTAGACCTATTTAGACCTGGTTTAGATAGATCTGGTTTAGATCTTGTTTAGAACTATCTTAGACATGGTTTTAGTCCTGGTTTAGACCTGGTTTAAACCGAGTTTTAGTCCTGGTTTAGACCTGGTTTTAGACCTGGTTTAGATCTGGTTTAGACCTGGTTTTAATCCTGGTTTAGGCCTGGTTTAGACCTTGTTTTAGACCTGTTTAGACCTGGTTTAGATCTAGTTTAGAACTAGTTTAGACATGGTTTTAGTCCTGGTTTAGACCTGGTTTAGACCGAGTTTTAGTCCTGGTTTAGACCTGGTTTTAGACTTGTTTTAGATCTGGTTTAGATCTCCTTTAGACCTGGTTTTAGTCCTGGTTTAGGCCTGGTTTAGACCTTGTTTTAGACCTGTTTAGACCTGGTTTAGATCTAGTTTAGAACTAGTTTAGACATGGTTTTAGTCCTGGTTTAGACCTGGTTTAGATCCGGTTTAAACCTGGTTTAGATCTAGTTTAGACCTGGTTTTAGTCCTGGTTTAGACCAGGTTTAGATCTAGTTTAGTTTCCGGCAATGATTGGAATTACCGAAAAAAAAGGGGAATAGCCCGAAATATGAAAATAGGAAAATACCTCTGTGTAATCCATTTATTCCAACAAAGTAACTGTAATCCAATTACCACTCACTGAAACAGTAACTGTAACTGAATACAGTTACTCATAATTTGTACTCTGATTACGTAACTCCGGTACTTGTAATCTGTTACTCCCCAACACTGATTACAGGTGGTTTTATTTTTCTCAAAAATACGTGGAAACCTGACCTGAAACTTGGTATGTTTGCTCTCCGTGAAGATAGAAAGGTTTAATATCATACTGTGAAACATTCCAGACAAAGCAATAACGTCTCCCCCAGAAAAGTTACACAATGCACCTTTAAACCAAACAGCAAACCAGTCTTGACCAAAACAAAAGCATGCGTCTCACCTGTGTAGTCCTCTCTACAGATGCAGGTGTAGCCTCCCTCCCTGCGCGCGCACACTCCCCCGTTCAGACAGGGGTTGGAGTAGCACAGGTTGATCTCCGTCTCGCAGTAGTCCCCGGTGAACCCCAGGGGGCAGCGGCAGCGCAGGCCGGCGATGGGGTGGATGGGCCTGAACAGGATGGAGCTGGAGGAGATGAAGGGAGCGGAGGAGTTGAACTTCAGCACGGAGATGCACTTCATGTAGTTCTGACAGGGCTCACGCAGGCACACGTTGTCGTCGAAGGGGAGGACCTGCGAGGAAACGTACGAGATAGACATAAGAAGAGCGCCCCCTGCAGTTTGAAGAAAAGTAATATCGACATCGCAAGTCACGCTGGATTATTAAAGGGCCCATATTACACTATTTTCTGATCTCTGCTATAACGTTTCCTCGTCACAAACAGACCCAGAGTTGTGTTTCGTTTCCTTCACATGAGCTCTTCTCTCAAACTGAAAACACTCTATTCCACCTTGTGATGTCATGTGGTAATACACCGTGTGTTTTTAAACTCCACACACTTTCACAAGAATAATTTGGATCATTTCAGCTCTGGAATTGCCAATCTCTACTGATAAAATTATAAAAGTTGACTTGAAAACTACTGGAACAGAGCATTTTGAGCTTTAGGATAATGATAAAAAAATTACTCAAACATGTGAGAATGAAACAAAAAAACACAACTCCAGGTATGTTTTTGATTAAATTACAGTGTTATAACATGTCTTAAAGCTCACAAGAGTCAATTTTGCGTAATATAGGACCTTTGAAACATAATAATGTGACTTTAGAACAAATCCAAAAGTGTTTTTTGTGTTTTGTTTAAGTGTTTAAATTGAAATAATAACATACAAAAACATATAACATTGCCTAATTTAATAAGAGCCCGGTTCTTCAGGAGGAAATGCTTTAAACACCCAAAAAATACATATTTAACTTGAAAACATATTTTAAAATGCAACTTAAACTGTTTACTTTACTTAACTTGAAAACATATTTTAAAATGCAACTTAAACTGTTTACTTTACTTAACTTGAAAACATATTTTAAAATGTTACTTAAACACTTGACTTAATACATCACTTTGCTTCTTTTCTTTTCTTCTTTTCTCTTTTCAATTTTACTTCTACTTTTTTTGGTACCTTTGCATGGATTAATCACCAGTTATTTAGAAAGTGAAAACAGAATTATAATGATCATAAATAAAGAGATTTTATTGAAGTATTTTTATCCTTTATGTGTGGTTATACTTCCCTTCCAGGACATCAAAATTTGTCAACAAAGAAAGAAAATTTCCTTTGTTCCAGAATAGTATAATGATTTTTATTGTGCTGTTTTGTATGTAAATAAATTTCTATTCCTACTTTTGACCTGGCTCTAAATTTGCTTCTATAACTGCTGGCCTTGTGAGCTTTATTTAACTGGTTTAAACACTAAAGATGGTTCAAGTCCTATCTAGAAGACAGGAAGTATTTTGTTGAAATTGGAATCTGTGTCTCAGATCACATGGCCCTGACCTGTGGGGTGCCTCAGGGGTCAATCCTGGGCCCCCTGTTGTTCAATCTCTACATGCTGCCATTAGGCCAGTTAATAAGCAGCAATAACGTGTCCTACCACAATTATGCAGACGACACTCAGATCTACGTCTCTCTGGCAGCAGGAGACTATGGACCAGTGGACTCACTTGGTCACTGCATCCAACAGATCAGTGTGTGGATGCAAAACAACTTTCTCCAGCTAAACTCTGACAAGACTGAAGTCATAGTGTTTGGTCCACAGAAACAAAGGGACAGTGTCAGCAGTCACCTCCAGTCTCTCGCTCTAAAACCTTCAAATCAGGCAAGAAATCTCGGGGTAATAATGGACTCAGACTTGAACTTTAACAGCCACATCAAATCAATAACATCTGCAGCCTTTTACCATCTAAAAAACATAGCAAAAATCAAAGGTTTACTGTCTAAATCAGACTTGGAGAAACTTATCCATGCGTTTGTCTCCAGTAGGTTAGATACTGTAATGTTCTGCTCACTGGTCTCTCCAAACGAGCTGTGAGACGCTGCAGAACATCCAGAACATCCAGAACATCCAGAACGCTGCAGCTCGGGTCCTTACTCGAACTAGGAAGTACGAGCACATAAGTCCTGTGCTCAGGTCTCTGCTCTGGCTCCTGTGCCTCAGAGAATAGACTTTAAAGCAGCTCTGCTTGTACAAGTGTCTCCATGGCCGAGCACCAAAGTCCATCTGTGACATGTTAGTGTCATATGAACCATCTCACACTCTGAGGAGCTCAGGGACCAACTCCTGCTGGTGCCCAGAGTCACGACTAAACAAGGGGAGTCAGAGTTTCAGGTTCATGCAGCTAAAACCTGGAACAGTCTGAACATGTGAGACAGACTCTTCTGTGACGCTGTTTAAATCCAGACTCAAAACATTTCTGTTTAACTGTGCAAATAACTGAAAGGTTTTCATTCCGCACTCTTCTCTCCAATTTATGTCTCTCTTTTTTAATTTTAATCTTCATGATTATTTATGTTTTGATTTGTTTTTATTATGATTTTAATGTATTTCTTATTCTGTAAAGCACTTTGAATTACTTTGTGTACGAATTGTGCTGTACAAATAAACTTGCCTTGCCTTGCCTAAAGATGACGTCACGCTCGCTTAGTCCTTTTCTTTATACAGCCTATGTACGGTGCCCAGCCTTACTTGCGCACGTGAATGTACAAATTTAGGGCCAGTTTATCCTGATTTAGTAACAGTTTCTAAAATCTCTCAAATCCTTATAAATCACCCTAAAAATACAACAACAAAAGCCCATTACCAGCGCTGCTTCACCCACTTCACACCAGCAGTGGCCTACTTCCAGCTACAGCGTCCATTTGTCTTGTTCACAGCAAATGTCGAACTACAACAAATGCTCCCCGTATGCTCCAGTCGCTGCAAAATCTGTTCTTATTATAATACAGAACTTCTTCAATAACGATGAATCTGCTCTCACTTATGTTCCAGTCGTATTTGTGTGTTTATTTATGCGCTACCAGAAACCACACAATCCTACTTGTACAGGTAAAGTGTCAAGGCTAAACTACGTCTTTACCTACGGACAGAAGTTTTTTTCCAAATCTGTCCTACATCCAGTGTTGGGAAGGTGACTTTTAAAATGTATTCCCCTACAGATTACAGATTACATACCCCAGAATGCAGTTTGTAACGGAATCCATTAAGTTACTTAAAGTGAGTAACGTAATCTGAATACTTTGGATTACTTGATTTGCTGTAGAGAAGCAAAGATACTAGGATATCGTATCATAAGATGTTTTATCTGTTAAAAGACAATGAAAAGTCCAGACTTTACTTCACCAGATTAAAAATATTATTGATAGAAAAGGAGGAGACACGTCCGCGCAGCAGGATTTAGTCCTGTTAAATCCTGTTAAATCCTGTTTTAGTCCTGGTTTAGTCCTGGTTTAGTCCTGGTTTTAGACCTGGTTTAGACCTGGTTTAGACCTGGTTTTAGATCTGGTTTAGACCTGGTTTTAGTCCTGGTTTAGTCCTGGTTTAGACCTGGTTTTAGACCTGGTTTAGACCTGGTTTAGACCTGGTTTAGGTCTAGTTTAGACCTGGTTTTAGTCCTGGTTTAGTCCTGGTTTAGACCTGGTTTAGATCTAGTTTAGACCTGGTTTTAGTCCTGGTTTTAGTCCTGGTTTAGTCCTGGTTTAGACCTGGTTTAGACCTGGTTTAGATCTGGTTTAGACCTGGTTTAGATCTGGTTTAGACCTGGTTTAGATCTAGTTTAGACCTGGTTTAGATCTAGTTTAGACCTGGTTTTAGTCCTGGTTTTAGTCCTGGTTTAGTCCTGGTTTAGACCTGGTTTAGACCTGGTTTAGATCTAGTTTAGACCTGGTTTAGACCTGGTTTAGACCCTGGTTTAGATCTAGTTTAGACCTGGTTTAGTTTTTAGACCTGGTTTAGACCTGGTTTAGATCTAGTTTAGTCCTGGTTTAGACCTGGTTTAGTTTCCAGCAATGAGTGGAATTACCAAAAAAAAAAAAAAAAAAAAGGGGGGGAGGGTATAGTCCAAAATACCGGCATGTAATCCATTTATTTTAACAAAGTAACTGTAATCCAATTACCACTCATTGAAACAGTAACTGTAACTGAATACAGTTACTTATAATTTGTACTCTGATTACGTAACTCCAGTACATGTAATCTGTTACTCCCCGATGCTGCTTACATACAAACACACATACAGTAATAAATGATGTACTCGTACTCATCTTTTGACCTCATTAGTTTAGTTTAAGCTTCGTTTATATGATGACGGTTTGAACAGAAGACGAGCGTTTTCGAGAGGAAATCTGCGTGCATACGGTGACGCAAAAGTGTGTGGAATTCGGTTTGTTTATGCATGCCAGGTTTGTGTACTGTATGTATGTGACGTAAACGCGTACGTGACATGAGCAGATCTGACCCGAGTTTTGCGTCTTGGGCAGCGTAGACGGAAAAGCTACGGCGGAGTTTATTCAACTTTTCCACTCTGGAGGATGGTTTCAGAGTTTTTGCGTTTTTAAGCGCCAAAAATGCCATCGCCGTCTAAACGAAAGGCGCTTCTGAAAAAATATTTTGTCATTTTTACCCGCAAGTGTTCTCGTGTCAATAGAGCCTTAGTTTATTTATTTAAATAAACAGGGACAGTGCACAATATTTCTTAACCTTAACAGGAGAGATGCATTGTACCAGGCTGCAGCACCAGTGCTAATTTCCACCTGTCGTCCCCGGGCAGGTTAATTGATTGATTGTTTTTAATTTACCTTAACTATCAGCTATCAGTTATTCTTCCTGGAGACCTATGGAGCATGCTTTGGGTTGATGGGGGAAACCGGTAGCCAGGCTGGCACCACCTAGTGCACAGGTGTCAAACATAAGGCCCGGGGGCTGGATCCGGCCCTCCAAGACCTTTAATCTGGTCCTCGGCTGATTTTCTACTAAAATATTTTAATTATATTTTCTATTAAAATATTGGTAATTTTCTGCATTGCTTAGCGTAGCAGCGTCTCCAGCGCCTCTGTACGTGGCCCCTCCCACCAGAGCAGCACAAATGAAAACTTGTCTCTTTCCAAACGCTCTTAAAGGACGATCGTTTTGACTGTTGACCGTGACACCCTCATCAGAAAAAAGTCAAAAATGAGAAAAGTGGAGCCGAGTGCAGGATTTTCCAAGAAAAATTGACTTATTCCTATTTACATACAAGTTATTGTTAAAACATTGTGTTGAAATTACATTTTTCTTAAAGTTTCAGGTTGTTCATGATATTATAATATTTTGTAAAAATTCATCAATTAAAAAAGATTTCTGTAATAGATTTGTGTTTCTCTGCACAAATATTTGAACTTATTGCTATTTTTGGGGTTTATATGACATGAGTTTTCTGATCCGGCCCCTTTGGGATCAAAGTAGGTTGGATACGGCCCCCGGACCAAAATGAGTTTGACACCCCTGACCTAGTGCCTCTGCTCAATTTCGTTTCTCTCCAGCGACTAGGTCAGGAATCAGAATACACGAGACTGTTCGCAAAAACCCCAGAAGTGTGAATTCGTGTACATTCTGTGTTGGCAACAATTCCCGAGATCGAGGATTTAAAGCCGGAATAAAGAGAATGTTTGGTCAATTTTATCAAGGGGAAAGATGTTATTGTCCTTCTCCCTACGGGATTTGGGAAAAGCTTAATATACCAGTTAACCCCATTAGCAGCGATTGGTTAAATAAAAAAGCACCCGCCTACAGTCGAGTGAAGGAATACTAATGCTGCGAGGTCAGACGGTTTCTACGAAGTGAAACCGGCTGATGAATCAGACTAGGAAATCCATCCAGACAAGGGGAGAAACATGCAAACTCCACGTAGAAAGGCCCAGCGCCCCGTTACTTCCTCATAAACATACCTGGAGTTGTGTTATGTTTCATTCACACATTTTTGAATAATCCTTTATTATTTGTCTGTCTAAATCTCCAAAGATCCAAGTGCTATATTCCACCTTGTGATGTCATGTAGTGGTAGTTTTAAGATTAACAGCTACATTTTACCTTTTGCTCTGTAGAGATTCCAGAACTGAAATGATCCAAATGATTCTTGTGAAGGTGTATCTAGTTTAAAAACACTGTGGAGGACTTTCTGTATTACCACATGACATCACAAGGTGGAACAGAGTGTGAATCAAACAACAATGTGTGAATGAACCAAAACACAACTTCAGGTCTGTTTATGATTAGGAAACGACGATACAACACTGTCAGAATAATTTTATTATCCCATATTTGCTAAATACTTGACCAATCACTTGTATAAAAATGAATAACCTCTGTGTGTTTGACAACTGTGTGCAGTGTCCTATCGCTCTAGTGAACCTCGAGATGATTCCTCACATGAAGCCAACTCCCACTGTCACACATGCAAGAGTTATGATGGTGTCTGACCTAAGGCACCTCCTGATTGTTAATCATGTTTTATGTGTTTGTACTATGCATAGCTGCATCAGTTTCTTATTATGTCTTGGCTGTTTCCCCTTCCCCTTGAGAATTATCATTCTGTAACTAGGGCCTCCTAATGAAATAAAAAGAGGAGAACGGCCTTGAGGCATCAGAACGTGTGGAGACTGTTGGTTTTGATGCCCACTCTCTGCCCGTTCTCCTCGCGAGTAAAACTGAATTAATCTCTTGTCTTTCTTCTTGTTTACAATGTTTAGATAAACCTAACAAACACAGATCAGAAAATAAGAGTATTATGGGGCATATCTAACTCCAATAACCAGTCCAACGCTGGTATCCCCGGCGTGTTTCCAGGTTTTACGGTCTTGTTTGAACGAAGCATGTGTTATTTTTTTGCTTGTATCTGAACTCTGACAGACTCCAGCTGTGTGTTTGCCGATGCAGTAAATCCACATTATGTCATTATAAACTACTGCAGTGGAAACTCAGCAGCTGCTCACAGGGAGCAGCCCACCATCTTTAACATTAGTCTTTATAAAGAAATGCGCAGAAACCGTAGCTTTGGAGCATTAAGTTGTTTAAAGGGCTTATATTAAACGGAATTGATTCTTGTGAGTTTTAAACCATGTTAAAATGTTGTTACCTCATTACATCAAAAACACACCCGCAGCTGTGTTTTGTTTCATTCACACACACACACATGTTTATCACATAAAACATGCATATATATAAAACTGAGTTCTTCCCTCAAACTGAAAACACTCTGTTCCACTTTGTGATGTCAAGTGGTAATGGAGGAAGTACTCCACTGTGTTTTTAAATTTTGTTTTGTTTTAGACAAACTTGGTTGAGGGAAATTATTATATGCACAGTAACTCACACCAAGAGCAAAAAACTATAAATAGTAATAAATAGCAAAAATATCAAGGGCCTGATGTCAAATAATGTATAATTATTTTACTGATTAAATAGTGATTGGAAAGAGTTATCTGTTACAAAAACATTTAGTACAGGTTTGACAGAGTTGCCAATTCTTCTGTTTCACACCTGAATGTTTGTTTTTCAGGTTTTGAGGGCATTATTGATATAGCATTAGCTGTAAACTCCACTGTGTTTTTAAACCACATATGCCTTCACTAGAATCATTTGGATGATTTCAGCCCTGGAAATGCCAATCTCGTCTAAACAAGAGGTAAAAGGTAAATATTAATTGGGAAAACTACCACTACATGACATCACAAGGTGGAACAGAGCATTTCGAGCTTTGGAGATGTAGACAGACTAATAATAAAAGGTTACTCAAAGGTTTGAATGAAATAAAACACAACTCTATGTATATTTTTGATCAAATTTGACAAAATTATAACATGGCTTAAGGCTCACATGCGTCAGTTTTGTGTAAGATAGGACCTTTAGTGTAGTCAGGCTGGCGCCACCTAGTGCCTCTGCTTAATTTCATGTCTCTCTAGTGACTAGGTCAGGAATCAAAATACACTAGACAGTTCGCAAAAACCCCGGAAGTGTGAGTTCGGACACCAGCCAATCAGTGAAGAGTCATACATTCTGTGTTGACAACGATTCTTGACATCGAGGATTTAAAGCAGGAACAAAGAGAATGTTTGGTGAATTTGATCAAGAGGAAAGACGTTATTGCCCTTCTTCCTACAGGATTTGGGAAAAGCTTAATATACCAGTTGGCGCCGTTAGCGGTGCATTACATACGTCACGACCAAATAAGCGATTGGTTAAATGAAAAAAATACCCGCCTACTGTCGAGCGAATGAATCCTAATGCTGCGAGGTCAGACGGTTTCTACAAAGTGAAACCGGCTGATGAATCAGGCTGCCTTTAGTTTACACTCACAAGGATTTTCTCATTCTTTATTCTATCCATACTCACCATATAGGAGAACCACTGAATCTTTAGGTGCCTCTAGGTCTGTTCTGTTTCCCAGAATAGCACAACATGTCTGCCCATAGCAAACACTTTTCTCTTCATTCTTACTGAAACAACACACCCAAAACATCTCTCTACATCTGTTCCAACCCTCTTGCAAACATGTTACTCAATTTCATTCTTAATTTCAACAAACCCCTTTGACTAACCTCCATCTGTGTGAGTGCGGTGAGCCTGGGCCTGTTCAGGTACAGCTTCTCCTCCAGTTCCTCGGAGGGGAAGAAGCGACCGCCAGGGAGCGCCGCTGAGAAGGACACGTTGAGGATGGTCTTTCCCTGCGGCGAGGTGTCGTGGTCGGGCTGGATGTTGAAGATAAAGACGTTGTCCACGGGGACAGACAGCACCGTGGACACGCCCTCCAGGAAGTGGGACAGCAGCGGAGACAGGAAGTGGTCCTGGGACATGTTATGGAGACGGACCGTGACGCTGCTGCCCAACATTTCCTCTGTGATGATGAGGACGCGCAGGATGCACTGAGCTGAGACGCTGTGAGCTCCGTCTGCAGAGGAGAGGGACACGAGGGTTAGAGGGCAAATATATGAAGCCACAGCACTGGAAATATAATTTACATTGTTGAGTATTAAAGAAAAGGACGAGGGATGGTCCGATATGGAGTCTTTGAGCCGATACTGATATCCGATATTTAGGCTGCTACAGTGTATTTGCCCATATTTAGGTTTTAAAATACTTAACAATGCTCACAAATCTAGTATCTTAAATTAAAGTAAAGAGCACAAATGTGTTCTGTAAAAACAATAAGATGTATTTATCTGGAATATAAAATTATTTGTTACATATTTGTGTAAATATAAAGCCGTATTTTAAACCTAATTGATTTTCTATTTCCATTTGTCTCTTCATAAAGACAAATCTGACACATGAGCACAGAGACTGGGCCAGCAGCAGAACAATCGTTGGTGTTTGAGTATCAGCCAATACTGATATCTGTGAAAAAAGGTCAAATATCTGTCAACACTGGATCCAATATCGATCACCCATCTCTAACTTGAGTGTTTTTTGTTTTTATTTTAATATTTTGTGCTGTATAGTTGTGTCTAACACTCACATTCAACATTCATTCACAGCACAAACATGCAGCATCTGTTGCAAACTAATGACACATAATCATGAAGGAAAAAAAACACAAACTGTCTTTAACAATGGTCCTTATTTAGCAGCGTTTCTGCCTGTCACATGGCTGTGCACATCAGCATAATAACTCTCACGCTCAGCACAATCTGCTTGAGTGAACAATCACCTTCTCAACCTCTCCAACTCCTCCTTTCATCACTGCCACAAATGTGTTGTTTTCTTTCTTTTTGCGCCACCGGCTTCTAGACTAACAGAGGTAAAAGAACGAGTGGATAAACGGCGTCATACTCATGTGATTAGTGAAGAATCCTTTTATTTTGCACCGACTGCCATTTTACACATCATCTCATCGACCAAAGTCAAATTCACGCTTAAGACACAAACCAGGAAGACGTTTGGAAACATGAGATAACAACTTCCCAGGCCCAGTTTTCTTCATCTAAATGTCATTTGTAGTGTTTCTTTATGTTCAGCTAATCAACAGTTACACCCATCAGTGTCGGGGAGTAACAGATTACATGTACCAGAGTTACGTAATCAGAGTACAAATTATGAGTAACTGTATTCAGTTACAGTTACTGTTTCAGTGAGGGGTAATTGGATTACAGTTACTTTGTTGAAATAAATGGATTACACAGCGGTATTTTTCTGTTTTTACATTTTGAGCTATATCCCTTTTTCTTTTTCTTTTTCTTTTTCGTAATTCCACTCATTGCCAGACACTAAACCATGTCTAAAACCAGGTCTAAACCAGGTCTAAACCAGGTCTAAAACCAGGACTAAAACCAGGACTAAAACCAGGACTAAAACCAGGTCTAAACCAGGTCTAAAACCAGGACTAAACCAGGACTAAACCAGGACTAAAACCAGGTCTAAACCAGGTTAAACCATAACCAGGTCTAAACCAGGACTAAACCAGGTCTAAAACCAGGACTAAACCAGGACTAAAACCAGGACTAAACCAGGTCTAAACCAGGTCTAAAACGAGGACTAAACCAGGTCTAAACCAGGACTAAACCAGGACTAAAACCAGGTCTAAAACCATGTCTAAAACCAGGTCTAAAACGAGGACTAAACCAGGTCTAAAACCAGGACTAAAGGACTAAAACCAGGACTAAAACCAGGTCTAAACCAGGTCTAAAACCAGTAAAAACCAGGTCTAAACCAGGACTAAACCAGGACTAAAACCAGGACTAAAACCAGGTCTAAACCAGGTCTAACCCAGGTCTAAACCAGGTCTAAAACCAGGTCTAAAAACCAGGTCTAAAACCAGGACTAAACCAGTCTAAAACCAGGTCTAAACCAGGTCTAAAACCAGGTCTAAAACCAGGTCTAAACCAGGTCTAAAACCATGTCTAAAACCAGGTCTAAACCAGGTCTCAAACAGGATTTAACAGGACTAAATCATGCTGCACGGACCGTGTCTCCTCTTCTTCTATCAATAATATTTTTAATATTGTTAAGTAAAATCTGGGCTTTTTATTTTCTTTTAGCAGATAAAACTTCTTATGTGAAGATTTCCTCATCTTTGCTTCTCTTCAACAAATCAAATAATCCAAAGTATTCAGATTACGTTACTCACTTTAAGTAATTGAATGGATTACGTTACAAACTACATTCTGGTGTATGTAATCTGTAATCTGTAGGGGATTACATTTTAAAAGTCACCTTCCCAACACTGCACCCATAAATCAGTTTTTGTCATTTCCCCACTGACACACACAACTCCGAGCGATTAGAAGAGACGAAGGCACCAAATTCAAGATTATTTCAAACCACACATACATATGCAGTCTTCATTTTACCACTGATTACATTTATTTCATTGGGTTTTTTCACCCAGTGTTGGGAATTACAGCGGAAGTTGCCATCGCATCTTTCCAAAGTTCTTCCTGGTTTGTGACGTAAGCGTGAATCAGGCCTTTTAGCCCTTAAATATGCACATGTGGCACACCTAGACAGACTAAACAAGAAGTACAGCGCTACACGGTGGCTGATGCTGCGAATAACGTAAAGGCTTCAAAACAGCACGTACACATCTTAGAAATCCATTATTCTATTCTAACGTATTGTCTCAAATTGCAGGGTTTCAGATGACATCTTAACGTCTTAATGACTTCTGTAATTGTAACCGGAAACAGGGCGAGGTCACATTTCTGTTCCTGAGTTTTGAGGTAGTCATGAAAGAACTTATAAGGTCAAAACTCATGGATTTCCTCTTGTGTATTTCTTATAAATGCCTTTTAAGTAACACGAGAAACTGGCTCTTGCGACGCCACCTGGGAGTATGATATGACATTTAAGAATTTGTTCGGATTTACAAGCAGGACCTGGCCAAAAACTACGTCTATAGACACATAACCGACAATTAAAACAATACAAGTTGCCTATCTGTCCATCATTTGTATGTAATACTGTAAGATTTGAACTTTAAAGGGATGAAAAACTCACTTGCAAGACTAATTATTGTTTTTTTGGTTGTTGTTTTTTGGTTTTTTGGGGGGGTTTATGTTGTATCTTAGGCTATTTAAATGATACTGTATTTAAAAAAAATTGCATACCCTGCTTTATTTCTTATTGTGTCAGTTAGGTATGGGCATGATTAATCGATAATTGATTCATTAAGAATTTCATCGATTTTGTTCATTTTAATCGACAAACCGAATGTAGGTTGCTGTGTGTAGCGTAAAGTGACCAAACAGGTGTGTACATGTGTCTCTCTGCACTCAGAAGGAGCGAGACACAAACAGTCACAAATGTGGATTTAACGATGATTTGTACAAGAAATTCCACGCTTTCCGTTGCGTTCGGGACAAGTGTGAGTCCATGTGCACAGTGTATAAAGCAGCACATATGTTTCTGTGTCCAGTGGGAAAAAGTTTTACCAGGTGAGAGTCGCGCAATGCCGATGACGAGTCCCCACCTCCCTCCCCCCGTACGGTGTCCTGGTTTTGACAAACGCAAATATGGTCACACTAACCTGTATTCCACTGAGTCATGTCTTTTAATCCGACAGAAGTTGAACCACATCAGCGACACAAGAGCTGGAGTTTTATCTTCGCTGAGTTTATGCAAATTAGTGATGCGGTTTTAAGTTTTGTTTCTGTGAGAGTTGCGCAAAACTGAATTAAACACATTATAATGTCAAACGGGCTGATGTGGCTCTAGAGTCGTTACGGTTTATATGTCATAAAGTTGAATTTATTTATGCAGATTAGTAGTGCAGATAGTAATAATAATGATGATCATTTTAATATAAAAACGTGAATGATTAATCGATAATGGATCGTTAATTCTTCCGACGATCGATTAAGAAAATTTCATCGAATGCTCGTCCCTAGTGTCAGTAGTTTCAATATTACGTTTATAGCAGTATATCTTTGAGGCAATATATCATGCTTCAGAATTTGTTATGGTGACAAGTCTAGTATTTCTGCAAACTGCTGCACTGACCGGACACCAGCCCTCATAGATAAATGTACAGACCGGGGCTCGGAAGGTCAGGCCTGAAGGAGACACATGGCCAAAATGACAAAGATAAATGCAACAGCGCCCATAAAGAAACACAGAGGTCACCCAGAATCAGATATGTCCCAGTGCGCTCCCGTAAACCGCTGTACGTGCCAGAATATGACATCTATAGCAGGCAAATCATTATCAGAGATCGCATTTCAGATCAGAGGGAGACGAGGCGGGTCACTTCACATAAACCATGAAGCATCAAGCAGGAAGTAAACAGCAGTTAGAGAAAAAAGTGAAAATGCTTGTGCTGTCGGCTATGAAGAAAACACAGCGGGAAAACTAGAGGCAAAACATGTTTTCAATGCAGTAGATCATTAACAAGCAGGAGTGTGCAAAAATATTGAAACATCCATATATGTTATTGTTTAATGTGATGATACAGTATCGATATCGTGGATTTCTGTATCGATATATCACCACATGTATTTTTTGGTATATTTTACTCAATCATTTTGTTACAGCGCTACAGTTTTGCTGTTTGTTTAGACCAGGGGGTGTCAAACTCATTTTGGTCTGGGGGCCGTATCCAACCGACTTTGATCCCAAAGTGTCCGGATCAGAAAACTCATGTCATATAAACCCCAAAAATAACAATAAGTTCAAATATTTGTGCAGAGAAACGCAAATCTATTACAGAAATCTTTTTTAATTGATGAACTCTTTCTTATTATAATATTATAATATTATGAACAACCTGAAACTTTAAGAAAAATTATATTTCAACACAATGTTTTAACATTAACTTGTTTGCAAACAGGAATAAGTCAATTTTTCTTGGAAAATTCTGCACTCGGCTTTTCTCATGTTGGACATTTTTCTGATGAGGGTGTCACGGTCAACAGTCAAAACGATCGTCCTTTAAGAGCGTTTGGAAAGAGACAAGTCTTCATTTGTGCTGCTCTGGTGGGAGGGGCCACGTACAGAGACGCTGGAGCCGCTGCTGTGATAAACACCACAGAAAATTACCAATATTTTAATAGAAAATATAATTAAAATTATAAATATAAAATTTTACTTGACACCCATATTTAGTCTCGCCCGCGCCCGCAATGAGCTTTCAAACTGTTTCCTGCTCTGCACTGTTTTTCATCAGGTCCAGTGGGAGTGCAGTGTTCTAACGTCTACTTCAGATTTCTTTCCGTGTAGTTGAGCAAAATTAGTTTCACCCCAGTTATTTATTTTTTAATTTTTTTGTACTATCCAAAGAATTTATGGCGTGAACATTCTAACCAGACAACTTTACATCTAAAAAACATCATTAAGAAATATTTAAAATTCAGGAACAGTCGTCCATCTCTCACTTCACACAAAATCACTTCCACCAACCATGTTTTTTTTTTGTTTTTTACCCCAGTACAGATATATTGTATAAGCAGCTCTTCATCTCTATTTGCTGTTTGCATCTAATTATAAAGCGTTTTATCCTCCAAGAATCAGGAAGTGTGTTGTTAGAATGCTAGTGGTTAGCATTACATTGAGACAGCAAAACTTAAAGGTGCACTAGGTAACTTTTTGGTTGGAGGTCCGTCATCTTTTTGTTTCTAAACAGCTCTACTTTTACTCAGTTACAGGTGGTTTTATAGCTCTCCACCTCTCCACAGATCTGACCTGTAACTTGGTCTGGTTTGGTCTCCACGAAGATAGAAAGGTTTAATGCCACACTGTGAAACATTCCAGACAAAGCAACAACATCTCCGTGAAGAAAAACATTTGACGGACCCTCCACGAGAAAAGTTAAACAATGCAGCTTTAACTTTTAACTTTTATAACATTGGAGCGTTCTGGATTTTTAAGAGAAGACTACTTAGAGGTAAATATTTGAAACATTTTTTCACCAAGGACCACTGTTGGGCAAGTTACTTTGAAACTGTAATGTGTTATTTATTACCTATTACTGTCATTTCAAAGTAATTTGTTACATTACAATATTACTGCATTTAAAATGTAAGACATTACATTACTATTGCATTACTTTAAGTTACTCTCACCAAAATAACTTTTGCGCTGTATATGGACTGAACCAGGACTAAACCAGGTCTAAACCAGGACTAAACCAGGTCTAAACCAGGACTAAACCAGAACTGAACTAGGACTAAACCAGAACTGAACTAGGACTAAACCAGAACTGAACTAGAACTAAACCAGAACTGAACTAGGACTAAAACAGGACTCACTGTCAGACGGGCTCGAAGGTGACGCAGGAGAAAGGAGCGGCTCTGCTCCACACCTCACGGAGGTAAGAGCGGCTGTCACCCGATCGCTCTTTATGGACCCTGCTGCTCGGGCTCATGGTCCTGATTTCAGCAACTATTTGCAGGGACCCGAGCCGGTGCAAGAGTCTGTTACAGCGCGTAACTTCTACCTTCCTTCAGCGTGTCCAGAAGTCCAACTTTTTGTGTGATGGTTTGCATCTTCCTCTGTCTTTTGGGTGCGAGTGCAGGAGCCTTTGTCGGTGACGTTGTGGGTTTCGTCGGGGAGAAAACTTGCAACCGTACAGCACTTCAGAATCACACTGCTAGAGACTGAACATGTATTTAAATTTGGCAGCTGAACACATTCTGTACTGTACAGGAGACAGGAGTCCTTGGCCAGTCAGGACGCAGCGGGAGGAACACAATACGCATTCATACAATGTAAAAAAAAAAAAAAAGGGCATGCAAAATTGCACACAAAAAAAAAAAATCTGCGAAACAGCGAGACCGCGAAACAGCGAGACCGCGAAAAGTGAACTGCGATAGAGGGAGGGACGAGTGTAAACCAGGTCTAAACCAGAACTGACCCAGGTCTAAACCAGGTCTAAACAGCGTGGAGTTCTTTGTCAGTCCTTTCGCCCGCGGTTACCTGAAGGTCTATGCGGCCGCGTCTCCGGCGTTTCACCGCTGCTGATATCGAGGTGATTTTAGTGAATTTGTATGAAGAAAAACCCACCACTTCAATCCAGGTTAAAAAACATTGTAACGCGCGTTACTCACATTTGTACCGAGTAAAATATTACTATTTTTTCCCCTGTAATGCCACATTACTGCGTTACAGCAAAAAGTAATGCATTACTGTAATTCGTTACTTTTATAACGCGTTACTCCCAACACTGCCGAGGACACGCATGTAGAGGTATGATTAGGATTCTGTTGTAAGACTAAATCAGTATCCACGCTACAACCGGTTCAGAATGAGGAAATCTTCAGGCGATGTCAAATCATTCCCATAATCCCTCTCTCCTGTTTCCTCTTATTACTCACACATTCAGGGCACAAAGCTTCTCTGCGTGGAACAAAATGAATCTTAGCGGGCTGTAACCTCCTCGAACGCTACACTCATAACAAAAACATGACAAATATAAGTACGCCCGCCATAAACCAAACCGCACCGCCACAGCCACGAGAGATGTTTTCTGAGAAGCAATTTGCGCAGACACATTTTCAAATCGTCTCCGAACGCCGCACACGAGGAGACGAATCCAAGCTGAGCCACTGGGGCGAGAAGAGTGAGAGGCTGAGGAAAGGAGGCTAGGAAAGGTTACAAGGAGAAAGCCGGGGTGAGAGGAGAGTCCAGAGGTTATTAAAGAAAGGGTAGAGGGATGGAGCAGTGCGGCGGTTGAAGATTGCGAATGCTCGGAGTGAAGGTTTTCTGTGCAGTTTGTATGTAACATTTAGATGGAATAAAAAGAAAATATCAGCATCATGGGTCGAACTTTTCATAGCCCAGATCTAAGTGTCCATATTACACTATTTTCCGATCTGTTATCAATGTTGTTTCCTCATCAAAAACAGACCTGGAGTTGTGTTTTGTTTCATTCGCACAAACCCTGCATATTTAGGCGGAGTTCTTCTCTCAAACTTCACGCATGCGGCAGAATATTTGACTGAAATACTGGTTTATTTCTTTATTTACCACCTTTCCACCTCTTAAAGGGCCCATATTACGCTATTTTCTAATCTGTTATAATCAGTGTTGGGAAGGTGACTTTTAAAATGTATTCCCCTACAGATTACAGATTACATGCCTCAAAATGTAGTTTGTAACAGAATCCATTAAATTACTTAAAGTGAGTAATGTAATCTGAATACTTTGGATTACTTGATTTACTGTAGAGAAGCAAAGACGAGGAAATCTTCACATAAGAAGTTTTTTTCTGCTAGAAGAAAATGAAAAGTCCAGACTTTACTTAAACATATTAAAAATATTATTGATAGAAGAGGAGGAGACATGATCCATGTTAAATCCTGTTTTAGGCCTGGTTTGGACCTGAGTTTAGACCTGGTTTAGTCCTGGTTTAGAACTGGTTTTAGTCCTGTTTTAGTCCTGGTTTTAGACCTGGTTTTAGACCTGGTTTAGACCTGGTTTAGACCTGGTTTTAGACCTGGTTTAGACCTGATTTAGACCTGGTTTAGACCTGTTTTAGTCCTGGTTTTAGTCCTGGTTTTAGACCTGGTTTTAGACCTGGTTTAGACCTGGTTTTAGACCTGGTTTAGACCTGATTTAGACCTGGTTTAGAACTGGTTTTAGTCCTGTTTTAGACCTGGTTTTAGACCTGGTTTAGACCTGGTTTAGACCTGGTTTAGACCTGGTTTAGACCTGGTTTTAGTCATGTTTTAGTCCTGGTTTTAGTCATGTTTTAGTCCTGGTTTTAGACCTGGTTTAGACCTGGTTTAGACCTGGTTTAGACCTGTTTTAGTCCTGGTTTTAGACCTGGTTTAGACCTGGTTTAGACCTGGTTTAGACCTGGTTTTAGTCATGTTTTAGTCCTGGTTTAGACCTGGTTTTAGACCTGGTTTAGTGTTTGGCAATGAGTGGAATTACTGAAGGAAAAAAACTAAACAAAACGAATAGCTCAAAATGTGAAAACAGGAAAATACCACCGTGTAATCCATTTATTTCAACAAAGTAACTGTAATCTAATTACCACTCACTGAAACAGTAACTGTAAGGTAAATGGCAGCTGTTAACTTCAAAAACTATTGCTTTATGAGCATTTTGAGATTTGGAGATCTAGACAGACCAAAAATAAAAGATTACTCAGACATGTGTGAATGAAACAAAACACAACTCCAGGTCTGTTTTTGATGAGGTAACAACATTATAACATGGTTTAAAGCTCACAAGAGTCAAGGATGTCTACAGTAGGACCTTTTAACTGAATCTGAAACAGTTCTTCACCACATTTTATAGTCAGACAAGGAAGCGGACAGTTGTTGTGAGCTTTACTGTGACAACAAAACTCACTGCGATAAATAAAATGTTCAGAATGAGAAATTGAGGAATAACTTTGGATCACTACAAACCACTCAGAGTGAACGAGTTCTGCTATCCATGTTTTTAAGACGGTAAAAATCAGGTACATTACGAACAAAGTTTTCCTTATAGTTTAGGTATGGTATTGTTGTTTAATTGTTGTTATTTTCCCAGTGACTCTCAGGTGAAGTTCAGACTTGCCCAAATGTGTAGTAAACCCTCTACTGCACAGGTGTCAAACGTAAGGCCCGGGGGCCAGATCCGGCCCTCCAAGACCTTTAATGTGGCCCTTGGGTGATTTTCTACTAAAATATTTTAATTATATTTTCTATTAAAATATTGGTAATTTTCTGTGGTGTTTATCACAGCAGCGTCTCCAGCGTCTCTGTACGTGGCCCCTCCCACCAGAGCAGCACAAATGAAGACTTGTCTCTTTCCAAACGCTCTTAAAGGACGATCGTTTTGACTGTTGACCGTGACACCCTCATCAGAAAAATGTCCAACATGAGAAAAGTGGAGCCGAGTGCAGGATTTTCCAAGAAAAATTGACTTATTCCTGTTTGCAAACAAGTTCATGTTAAAACATTGTGTTGAAATAGAATTTATCTTAAAGTTTCAGGTTGTTCATAATATTATAATAAGAAAGAGTTCATCAATTAAAAAAGATTTCTGTAATAGATTTGCGTTTCTCTGCACAAATATTTGAACTTATTGTTATTTTTGGGGTTTATATGACATGAGTTTTCTGATCCGGCCCCTTTGGGATCAAAGTCGGTTGGATACGGCCCCGAACCAAAATGAGTTTGACACCCCTGTACTACTGCATTGTCCAAGTTAAGTGAGAAGAGAGAGAAACCAAAACACAAAGAGAAGCATTCCTTATAAAAGCATTGTTTTCAGGGAGGGCATCAGAGGCAAAAATAAACCCCATTTGTGAGCTCTGAAGAAGTGTATCAATGTTTTATTGTCGAGTGAAGCTGGAGGAGGAGAGACATGTATAAATAATAAGGGCTTTAAGGTTTGATGGACACTCAGTTACAATCTATATGTGTTTACAGCTAAATGGGCTGGACAAGATCTATGCTGAGACTTTCTGTAGCTCGGCCTGTCACGATAACAAATTCTGAAGTACGATGTGTTGCTGATGAAAACGTAGAGAATAAACAAGAAAACTGAAACAAAATCAGGCCACTAAATCAAATAAATCAAGGAGGAATATTTCCTAAAAAGCTGCAATAAATGAATAACATGTATTGATGAATATGTTGTTGCCCTGCCTGAATGTTCCACAGTTTGGCATTATACTTTTCTATCTCCATGGAGACAAGCTGGCCACATTATGGGTGTTACAGGCCTTTGATATTTGTTTAGAGTGCTCCCGTTCTTCTGTATTTGCTTTTGTGTGTGCATGATGCGCTGAGTCCGCGAGCCCTGGACCTGGATGTGCAGGAGGACCAGACGCGGGACGGAGGCCGACGTCGCAGCGCGTCGACGATTGGCCGTTCACCCCTCCGCTCCCACCAATCCGCGGATGCCACCTGTGGTAGCGGGGGTTTAAAAAGGACCATCTTCCGCGGCTGGATCCCTGCGGCCAGCTCGCCCTTTTGTTTGATGTTTTGGGTTGTCTCATTTTGTGTTTTGTTGCCGCCTGTTGCCTTCGTTAGTTTTTGAGACACCTTTTTGTTCGCAGTACAACTTGAGTTAGATTTGTTACATTGTACTTAGTTAGAGCTCTTTAGTTTATTAGATTATTTAGTTTAATTCCTATTTATTTTCTCCTCAATTGCCAGTTTTCTTTTTTTTTGTTCTTCCCCTACACTGTAAATAATAAATGCACAATTTTTAGTTAAACCTTTAACATCCTGGTTTTATTGTTACTTCCCTTTCTCCCCTAGCAAAGGGGACGTGACAGTGTGTCAGATCTGCGGAGAAACAAGCCCAACCCCATGTACGAGTGCATGTTTTTCAATGTATTTTTGAGCAATGAAAACACAACTAATTGAATACATATTTGATAAGTTTAATGCAACACCGTGGAACATTCCTAGCAACCATAAGCCAGGCAAAGTGATAACATGTAGTAGTATGATAGCTTTAATAGTTTGCAGTGACATAATGAGTAATAGAGGAGATGTATAACAGCAAAAAAAAAAAAAAAAAAAGCAAAACGTTCCTGTCTCACATAAAGAAAATGTCCCCACGAAAATAACTGCTCCAAGTAACATATATTACGCGATAAGTCAATATAGTAATTATCGGGACTAGCCTAACTGTAGCCAGCTTTTATGTTCAGGTCAAGGGCTTAAAGACAAATGTAGCCGCTAAAATATATTTATACAATCGTGCATTGGCCCCTCTAGGACAAAGGAGTTCTGAACCCCAGTGGGACTGTCCGGGTTGAATAAAGATCAATAAACTGAGGGAGTGTCCATGCAGGTCACAGTTTCTGCTATCTTGGTCACATTTTTATACAGCACTTTCCAAATTCAAGGTGCTTTTAAATCATTCACACACACATTCGTACACAGACACTGGAGACGAGTGACACAGCAGCAGAATTCAACCGTGGGGGCTGGAGTCGCATCGCCAACCTGTGGGCCAGTGGATCTAATCAATCTAATCGAATTCCGCTCTTGACCTAAACATTGAGCTTTGAAGCGTCAATCTTCAGATCTGAGGATAAACATTAGACCACCTGAGCAACTGTCACCCCCTTGATCTTACGTATCAGCCTTACACACAACTATCCACAACAAAGTATGCGAGTGGATATACAGACGGACAATTTAAATCCAAATAAAAAGGTCTAGAACAGGGGTCTCCTAAAGCATTATGTATTTCAGAGTGCACAAAGTCAGCCATTAAAATTATAGTTTTACAGTTTATAATCATTTATGTATTTATTTATTTATTTATTTGAGACAGGGACAGTGCACAATTTTTACATTAACCTTAACTGGAGAGATGCATTGTACCAGGCTGTAGCACACAGGTGTCAAATGTAAGGCCCGGGGGCCAGATCCGGCCCTCCAAGACCTTTAATGTGGCCCTTGGGTGATTTTCTACTAAAATATTTTAATTATATTTTCTATTAAAATATTGGTAATTTTCTGTGGTGTTTATCACAGCAGCGTCTCCAGCGTCTCTGTACGTGGCCCCTCCCACCAGAGCAGCACAAATGAAGACTTGTCTCTTTCCAAACGCTCTTAAAGGAGGACGATCGTTTTTGACTGTTGACCGTGACACCATCATCAGAAAAATGTCCAACATGAGAAAAGTGGAGCCGAGTGCAGGATTTTCCAAGAAAAATTTACTTATTCCTGTTTGCATACAAGTTCATGTTAAAACTTTGTGTTGAAATTGAATTTTTCTTAAAGTTTCAGGTTGTTCATAATATTATAATATTATAATAAGAAAGAGTTCATCAATTAAAAAAGATTTCTGTAATAGATTTGCGTTTCTCTGCACAAATATTTGAACTTATTGTTATTTTCGGGGTTTATATGACATGAGTTTTCTGATCCGGCCCCTTTGGGATCAAAGTCGGTTGGATACGGCCCCCGGAACAATATGAGTTTGACACCCCTGCTGTAGCATCAGTGATAATTTCCACCTGTCGTCCCTGGGCAGATTCATTGATTGGTTGATTGTATATAACTGACCTCGGCTATCAACTGTTTTTCCTGGAGACTTATGTAGCATGTTTTGGGTAAAATATGTTGGGCAATGGGCATTTAATTCATCAAATCCGAGTTATTCAGGACAATATGTGTAATTCAGAAATTCCCTGGTGAGTTACTTGAAAGGAGGTGGAGCTACAGGTTGGAGATGCCTGGTCTAGAATAGGGGTGTGCAAACTTTTTTTCATCAAGGGCCACATATCTAAACACAGATGAAGCAGAGGGCCGATCGAGGGCTGTAGACTGATGCTCAGTACAGTGAATAATTGAAATATGTGCATGTTTAACACGTTAGAATGAGCCATCAGACGTTAATCATACTAAGATCTTTAAAACAACACACTAAATATTACATTTTAGTTTTTAATCAAGATAGATTTTCAAAAAACTTGCAGTAAAAAGTTCATTTTTAATTGATGCAAGGTAATTTGGGTCAATTCACTTGGAAGCCTGAGGGCCAAGAAAAATTTGTCTGAGGCATCTTATTTTTTAAATCAATAAATGTGAAAACAAATTACATTCCACAGTCAAATCAAATCTCTTAGCATTCCCTGAACTTAACGTCATCTGTTATCATTTATCTAAAGACCAACACAATCCATAGGCCTGTAATTCATAATAATTATTACTTACTACATATTACTTAGACAGATATCTTTATTGCAGACTTGTGGTCTAGAGTAAAAAACAAACAAACAAACAATATAGAAAACATGCAAAGCAATAAGAGGCTTCTAACCTCTTAGGAAACAACTATATCAATGTTTCCACAGCTGAATGTAGCAGGTGGCTCTGTGTCCAATATTAGTCTTATTATTATTCAATTATTATTGATACAGATGTAACAATAACCAAATAAAGTGGTATCGCATCGTCAAAAGTCTCACAGTCATATCGAGAGCTGTCACAATATATCGAATTACAAGTTCCTTTGGTTAAATGCATTATTTTACAGTAGCAACAGCTAAAAACATAGGAAACTACATATCCCATGATTCATTTCAGCGCAGACAACATGAAGAAAGACGTTTTTTACTTTAATTCTTGGGATTATGATGGTAATGATTCGCACCTCAAGTCTTGTCAAGGTATTTTAAATGCAAAAAGTATCCTGTCTAAAATATCGCAATAAATATTGTACCGTGAAATGAATATCGTGATAATATCGTACCGTGAGATTTGGATATCGTCACATATCTTATCTACTTATTCATTGTAATTTTCTTTAATTAAAGGTCCTATATCGTGCAAAATTGACTCTTGTGAGCTTAAACCCATGTTAAAGCTCACAAAGAAAGAAAAATACAAATCCAGGTATGTTTTTGATGATATTGATAATATAGTTGATATATGGGCCCTTTAAAATCAATTCCTAAAAATGTGTTCTTCAATAGTGCTCCACACAGAATGGTTAACAATACCCAAGCCTAGATTCAATTCACCAAACTGCCTGCAATTATTCCAATACTAGTTCCTACGAAATGAAATATCTTTAGTTCCAGAGACACAAAAAACTCTGAGGTTTAATATCTTCAGCCTTTAATAGAAGTCTCCAAATCTTCCCCCATATCTAAAATTACCCAGTAAGTCTTCACAAGAGGCTGTACAGTTCCCCATGTCCGGTGTTTTAAAGCTTTTAGTCGTCTTTCTCCAGCCTCAGCTCGGGGCCTGCACGTGGAGATCTGTATTCACTCCATTTCTGTGATTTTGCACAGATTCGTGACAGGAGCAGTGCAGAGGAACCATTAGTGAGAAGCACCTGGAGACGACAGAGAGCACTCCGCTCCCAAACTCTCACAAGAATAAAAATAACTCCTGCAAGAAATATTGAGATGTGCAAGAGGAAAGCTTAAAGTCAGAAAAACATTGGAAGAAAGGTTTGCAAAGTTAGCTGAATGAAACCATCTATAGCCAACAAACAGTAGCTTTGTATAAGATTCAGCCAAATGTGTCTCAAGTTGTTTCATTGACCACGCAATTTGTCATTACACCGACTTTCACATGAACCAGGTTGGTGTGCAGTATGTGGGACATGAAATAAATGGCTAACTTGGTTGGGATTCGTAGCCTGATTCATCAGCCAGTTTCACTCTGTGGAAACTGTCTGACCTCACAGCATTAGGATTCGTTTGTTTTTAATTTAACCAGTCGCTGCTGTTTGGTCGTGATGTATGTAATGCGCCAAATCCTGTAGGAAGAAGGGCAATAATGTCTTTCCTCTTGATAAAATTCACCAAACATTCTCTTTGTTCCGGCTTTAAATCCTCGATCTCGGGAATCGTTGCCAACACAGAATGTTTGTCTTCGTCTACATCCATCTCGACGTTTTGTTTACTGTTGTGCTGCACCACAAAAGGACCCAGACAGACGCTTGAGTTTGACGTCATGGCTTCACAGCTCTTCGCTGATTGGCCTACACGCGGTCTACAACTTCCAGAGTTCTTGCAAACCATCTAGTGTATTCAGATTCCTGACCTAGTGGCTGGAGAGAAATGAAATTGAGCGGAGGAACTAGGTGGCACCAGTCTGACTACTGGACTCCCCCAGTATCACTTCAAATGTCTGCAAGGTGACTGGGTGTATAAGCTAACAAATATAGGCTGATTTCTGTTGACTACCTGAGTTTCAGAATTTAGTTTAGATTAGAGCACAGTAGTCCAAATTATGGCCTGGGGGCCAAATGCAGCCTTCAGACCAATCATTGGTTTCATCATTGGGTTTCCTTAACAGTAACAGTAAATAGTCTTATAAATAGTATTTTCGGCGCAAATATTTAAATTCTTTACTATCATAACCTCATTAACCCACATTTTGGTCTGAAACAGAACTGACATAAGGCACAATTTTGATGATGATCCATAAAAAGGAGGGGATGCTTCATGGAATCTTAGGCTACGTTCAGACTGCAGGGCTTAATGCTCAATTCCGATTTTTTTGTGAAATCCGATGTTTTTTTGCGAGGTCGTTCACATTCCCAATTAAATGTGACTTGTATGTGACTCCAGTGTGAACGTTAAACGGCCTGAAAGTGTCCCGCATGTGCACTGGAGACACGACGACGTCAACCACAGCGAGCGTGCTCTGTGTTTACGGAAGTTGTCCAAACATGGACGCAGCATTGAGCACCTGGAGATTTTAAAGTTCCTCTCGTACCGGAGCCAGAACATGAACAACTTACTTGTTTTAAGGAGGAGATTGAGAAGGAGAAGGACGAGGTTTTTGGCCGTGGTGTTTTGTGGGGCAGCGGCAGCGACGTCCGTTGAAAGGAACGTGTGGATGTGGAGACGTAGCCAAGAGTGGTGAGTGGTGATGTGCTTCACTTCAGTGACACGGAGTTCATTAACAATTTTCACCTACTTCAGCGCAGAATAGTGACGTTTGTGGCTTGTTGATAACGTGTAGGTGGATGAATGCACTTTGGCCGTTCACAATGAAGTCGCACATATCCAAGTGGCCTGGGTCGCATTTGAAAAAAGCGGATCTGTGTCATTAAAAGATCGGATACAGGTCACATAGAAGCCAAAAAATCTGATTTGGGTCACTTCAGGCTGCAGTCTGAATGCAGCCTTTGTTCATTTAGGTGAAAAAAAACAAACAAACAAAAAAAAAAAGTTAAAAACTGTTAAAAGCCAGCAGTGTTGCCTCAGCCAAAAGATCAGTTGTTGGTCATATCTACCATGTTATTGGATTATGTGAAGTCAAAATGATGAAAAGTGCCCCAGTGGAACTAAAGGCTTTTTCCAGTGGCCTGTATGTAAACCAGCACCACCACAGAGCACAGCAGAGGCATTAAATCTGCACTCGAGTAATCTCCCAATTCTGGATTAACACAGCAGCCCTGAGGGACGGTCTCTCACGCAACCAAATCTTAAAGGACCAGCATCAAAAACTGGATTTAAAACGAACAAAAGAAGTTTACGGCGTACAGTGAGGGGAGAGACAGGCCCCGGTCACGCTGCTCCGCTACATTAGCACTGCATTAGGCCAACATTAGCTTACGGCACCGCGTGTAAACAACACGGGGTCAAATCCTGTTTCACAGCGGCCTCTGTCTGGCCCTGTGCCTCCTCAGCAAATAAGTGTAACAGCAAAAAGAAGGATTTAGGCAAGGACACAAGGACAATTTGGGAGGTTTTAAAATTTAGTTGTTTGATAGAAAATGTAGCGGAGAATTACAGAGGTCCTAGAGTAACCTTTGAGTTGTTCTGTAAGGCTGTAATTATCTTGCCTGTGTTCCAGAATACTCACTTTTCCAGTATTTTATGAAGACACGAGTTTGGTCACCTCTGAATTTCCCTGTGTTTAGATGGGCGTGATTATTTTAATTAATTAAATCTTTCAGACACAAATATCTTTCGGTCCATAGTTAAAAATGGATCCAAAAAATATACAAAACAGGATCCAAAAATTATACAAGGCAACCAGTCCATAGTCTATAAAGTTCATTAAATTAAATTGACATATCAAAACGAATACGACTGTTTATGAGGTAAAAAGAAAGGGAAAAAAATTTGAACTGAATTGACTGAAAAACATCACGAATTTCTGAAGAATTACTTTTGAATAAATTGTAATCTATTTATTTAAGATTGTGTGTTTTTAACATATCTAAGATTTATTTATTGTGATTTTAGACAAGTGTGTTGGATGATTTTAATTGGTTGTTTATGGAACAAACCATTCTGCACTGGAGCACTGTAACACTTTATTGTAACATTTTATCGTGTTTTTATGTGTGTTTTGTGGATGAATGAAATGTGAAATGTGGAACCTGTCTCTTAAATCTGCAAAGCAAATTTACCTACGGGTACGAATAAAGCAACCTAACCTAAGAATCAATGAGTGAAGCACCAAGCTCTGTTCATCTGAGGTGAGAGAAATTTAATTTTGTGGCAAATTTATAGATGACCAATGAGCTCGTGCGTCACTGAAATAAACAAATATGGCGCTTCCGGCTCCAATTCACTTTACATTGAAAAACTATCATTCTTCTCTCTGTAGTTACTGCAGTGAGCGTCGTCATTTGGGTCTTAAAATGTTCATATTAAAGGGACAGTTCAGAATTTTGGACATTGGCTCACTAGGAAATGAGGCCCTGAGTGTTGGAGACATGTGGAGACAGTTTTTTAAATATTCCATCCAGTCCTTGTATTTGCAGAGGTCGCTGGTGCTAGGCTATAGTACATGTCAATGGCCATAGTTATCCTGCCACTAAAAACAAAACAGTCTTACCCACTCCACAAAACACCAAAAACAAATCTATTATTACACCAGACTGAATAATTTCAGAAGTAAAACCAACCTTGCATTTGAAGGATTTATGTCTGAGCAGCAGCAGCAGCGAGTTGTACTTCCTGATAGAAAGCTTGGCAGCGGCGGAGTGATATATGAGAAAATAGTCCCTCAACATGCGACGATTCATGCGATGCGAAGGCTAGTTTTATTTCAAACATTATTCTATCAACACAGACATTTACATCGACAGTCTGGCGTAATAACTGTTTTGCTTTGGGTGTTTTGTGGAGTGGGTAAGACTGTTTTTAGCGGCAGGATAAACTATGGCCATTGACATGCACTAGCCTAGCACCAGCGACCTCTGCAAATACAAGGACTGGATGGAATATCTTAAAAAGTGTCACCACACGTCTCCAACACTCTGGCTCACTACGAAATGTCCAAAATTCCGAACTGTCCCTTTAACCTGGTGTTTATTATTTCACTGTTTTGTCCGTAAATAAATTACTATTTCTAATGTGGAACTCGGCTCCAAATTCGCTCCTACAAATGAGCTTCGATGAGCTTCATTTGACTGGAGCTGAACACTAAAGGTAATGTTCAGCACTTTTTAAACTGGTTACTCTTAATATTTTATAGTTAATAGTAGTCTGGACTGTGCTTTCCTTTTTCAATTAATTCCCAATTACAGAAAACACATTTCCAACACAGCTCACACAGTATATAACGTATTAAAGCTGTTTAATTCAACTGCTTTGGGCCGTTAGGTGTTTCCCATGGCTCCATTTTAGTGAATAATACGACAATTCACAGAGTTACAAACATCAGGGTGACTGTGAACCATAGCAATTTAAACTGTTGAATTGTTGACTGCGAATCTCACCTCTACTGTGTTTGGCGTCTCAGTTTTAGCCACACTCTTGTCCCCCGTGGGCCACCGTAGGGGATTGTCTGGAGGCTGTTAGTCTGATAGACAGATGGTTAGCAGCCGTTTTTTTTTCTCAAAGAAGTGAATTGTCCGAGGGAGGAAGACTTTTACTGTCTGGAAATTTTTTTTTAGCTTTGCCTGTCATCGGGAAAATTGCAGTTATAACTTTTTCTTCATGTACAATTCTGAAATAGTATAACCACAACCTAACGAGAGAGCAGGAGCCAATAATCTTGAATTAAAGGTGTATTGTGTTACTTTCCTGGAGGAGGTTCTGTCACCTGCATGTCTGTGATTATGTAATTGCTTTGTCTAAAATATTCGACAGTACAGCGTTAAATGTATCCATCTCGCATTCATTCAATTAAAGTTGTTTTCATTGCTCAAAAATACCTTGAAATACATGCATTCTTACTATCAGTATGTCGCCATTCCATAGATCTGGCCTGTAACTTAGTTTGATGGCGTCACATGCTTGTTTTTTCTGGAGATAGATAAGCCTAATTAGCCTGATTCATCAGCCGGTTTTACTTCGTTTCACTTCGTACAAACTGTCTGACCTCGCAGCCTTAGATTTCATTTGCTCGACAGTAGGTGGGTACTTTTTTATTTAACCAATCGCTGATATTTGGTCGTGATGTTTGTAATGTGCCGCTAAACAGGGCTAACTGGTATATTAAGCTTTTTCTAAATCCCTTTGGACGAAGAGCAATAACGTCTTTCCACTTGATGAAATTCACCAAACCTTCTCTTTATTCCGTGCCTGAACTCGTACTTCCGGGGTTTTTGCGAACCGTATTGTATTTTGATTCCTGGCCTAGTCGCTGGAGAGAAATTAAATTGAACGGAGGCGCTAAATCCGTGTATCATTCGTTCATTCGTTTTTCAATGTAAAACCAAAAATAAGAAAACAAAATAACAACAGTTTTCTTCATTATTTGTCTCCAAAACAAAAATGAAAAAACGGACAACGATTCGTTTTTTCAGTTTTCGATTTTGTGTTAAAATGAAGAATGGAAAAAACTGATAACGGCCGTTTCCCGTTTACGTGACTTCCGTGACTGCGATGCCGGACTTTTGCACCGCATACGGACTGAACCAGGACTGATCCAAGTCCGTGACCAGAGCGGGACCAGAGCGGGACCAGAGCGGGATTGAGACCGGGACCAGAATGGGACTGAGGCCGAGACCAGACCGGGACCAGACCGGACTTCGAGCTTTGACTCTGAGCCTCCGCGGGGTCTGAGCCTCAGCTTCAAGCTCCGGTCCTGCCGTGGGCTCTGAGCCTCCGGTCTCGCATCAAACGGTGCAACGGACAGCAGGTCCAAACGAACTATTCCAACCAGCGGGAGCAGCTCCTGTTCAGGCCGGGCTCAGATGAGCTGGAGTGGGGAATGATGTCAGGAGCCTCGGCCTGAGAAGTGCTTTACCCGGGGAAGATCCAAATGCGCGGAGGACGAATGGTCAAAACTATAACCAACCAAACTGGATTCACGCTTCTGTCCGGATGCTTTGCGCCACCTCGGAACCAGCTGTGTTTCTTGAACACGGAGGACAGGAGCAGCCCGTCCGAACCTGTAGTCCACAACGCATTCTCGCTTTTCCTGTACGGAACCAGCGTAAAGGATGTCACGGAACCGCTCGGACCGCTGGTCTCGGTCTTACAGTTGTCCCATTCTGGTCCCGGTCTCAGTCCCGCTCTGGTCCCGCTCTGGTCCCGGACTTGGATCAGTCCTGGTTCAGTCCGTATGCGGTGCAAAAGTCCGGCATCGCAGTCACGGAAGTCACGTAAACGAGAAACGGCCGTTATCCGTTTTTTCCATTCTTCTTTTTAACACAAAATCGAAAACTGAAAAAACGAATCGTTATCCGTTTTTTCATTTTGGTTTTGGAGACAAATAATGAAGAAAACTGTTATTTTTTCATTTTCTTATTTCTGGTTTTATATTGAAAAACAAATGAATGAACGATACACAGATTGCTCTAGCTGGCACCAACCTGGCTAAAGCCTAATACCATATTGTGGCACATTCCAGGCAAAGCAATAGCATCTTCATGGAGACAAGCAGTCAGCAGACGCAGTGTCATAGTACTCGACACCGGCCTTGAGACCACTTTTTATGGTCTCGGTCTTGTTTCGGACTCGAGGTCTGACACTCGACAAGTGCAATCATATTTCATTACGGTCGGTAAATGTGCAGACGCTGCTAAATATAACTGCAAAATCAGTAAGAGAATGTAACTGTAAATGTTATGAACTTGATTAACTTTGTTAAAGTGCCAGTGGAAAGAGTTTCTAAAACTGTGGGTGAGGGTCCAAAAAAGGGGCACAGAGTGTTTAAGTGCAGCACAGTTTTCTTGGCCTATTTTAAGCCTAAATGAACATTAACCAGATCAAATGGAGACAGATTTATAAAAACATTGATATATATGTGTCAAAGATGATAAAGATGGTCTTAATTTGGTTTTGATGGGCCGTGGTCTCGGTCTTGTCTCGGTCTAGAACTTTGAAAGTCTTGGTCTTGTCTCATTCTCGACTCTCAGAGGTCTTATCCTGGTCTCGAGACACCGGGTCTTGGACTGGTCTTGGTCTCGATTAGTGCGCTCTTGACTAAAACAGTAAGTAGACGGACCCTTCACCAAAAAAGTTACACAGTGCACCTTTAACTTTCCCCCTGTGCTAGTTCTGCCCATGCATACTGCATAAAAGAAAACAGACTTCACGAGTGATTATAAATGACCCACTTGTATTCTGTCTCAGAGTGATTCAACTCATTGGCAAAATCACAAAAACTCATTCAGTTGTACATACATGCTTCATAAAAAATTAAAAATATACTTTGTCAAAGTATTTAGATCACAATCAGCCAAGTTGCACCTGTTTTAGTTGTTCACCTGTGTGCACCAATACATTTTTTTCCATGGAGTGTGTGTCTATTTGTTCTTGTGTGTGCAGAGCTCCGCATCAGCGTTTTCTGTAATTCTGGCATCTGGAAAAAACTGAATATTTTTAAAGGACTCGTGACATCCAGATTTCAGGGCAATTTTTGGTTCATAATCGAGTTATAAACAGATAGTTTGTTGGGACATCGCAGGACTCCAACGCATTATTCTCATCTTCTCCCCGAAAGTCCGTCGCTATCGTGTTTTCCACTTTATAATCAAAATCAATAAAATCACTTTCTAAACTTATCCATAAAAATACGTCCGCTCCTATTATTTCTAAAACTGTGCGATCTATCTTTCCATTGATTTTCGTGTTGTTTTTAAGCTACTCGTCTATTTTTTAACTTCAGAAAAAATCGGCGAAAACATATCTTGAATCCTTGGTCAGTCTAGTGTGGTTGTAATGGCCCGACCTTCACAGTCTCTGTTTAAATGCTAAAGGTCTCACTTGTAAACAGGGGTCGTCACCTTCATGGAAAGAGTTAAAAATTGCATTTTCCCCTTGTGTCTGAGCAAAATTCGTCTTGCTTCGGCACATAAACACTGGAGAAGCAGCTCTTGAGGTTAAAATATGTCTGCTGCGTTCTGTCAACATCTAATTATAAAGCGTCTTATTGTTAGATTATCAGGAAGTGCGAATTCAAATACTAGTTGTCGTTTTGTCTCTGAAAGCAACTCATTGTTGTGAATAATTAGGATACTCTGAATGCATAAGGTAAGTGAGGAATAACTTTGGTCCACTAGAAACCCTTAATGAACTCCCAAATGAACTAGTCCTGTTTTTGAAGGCCGTAAAAAGCAGGTACAGGTACTTTGCCTGATGTTATTGTATTTTCATAAATATTCAAATGGAAAATGCAAAAATGATGAACCTTGTCATTTCTATTCAAGGTCCATTGCTTATTCAGTTACGAAATCTGCAAATAGATAGATTCATACATAAATAAATCAAATAGTTAAAAAGGTACTGCCGATGTTATCAGGGATGCTCAGCTTTTTCAGTTCTGTTTTCAGTTCAGTTATACCAGTGTAAGGACAGAAAACTGGCACCTATTTCCCTTAAAAAAAAGTTAACTTAATACACAAGACATCCAGCTGTGTTATGCAACTGTTATTTTTCATTCAAATCACCACAGAACTGCTTCATATCTATAAAAGTTTAGTCACCAACCTTGGCGTCACCTTAAATTTGACAAGCAGATCAATGGTGTTTTAAAGTCAAGTTTTTATCATTTACGGCTTTTATCTAAAGTCAAACCTTTTTTATCTTGTAAACTTTTTGAACAAGTCCTGCTTTTATTTCATCATGCCTGGACGACTGTAACGCACTTCATTACAAACACGCACTTTACCGACTACAGTGAGTTCAAAACTCTGCGGCGCGACTTTTAACAGGAACAAAAAGGTGAGAGAACATTACCCCCAATCCTCGCGTCTTTGCACTGGCTTCCTGTTCATTTCAGAATTGATTTTATTGTTTGTTTTTTAAGCTTTGAATGGACTGGCCCTGGTCTCAGACCTCATCTAAATTTATAGGCGAGTTTCATTGTTGACAAAAACGCGCGTTGCATGCTGGGATTTATTTTGGTCGGCGGCAAGAAACACTAATTTAAAATGACGGATGGAGCGAGAAAGCACGTAAAGGATATTGATCCCAGTTATTTATCCACTCTAACAGCAGACGACCGAAGACGATTTGACCAGAAATTGGTCATAAGCATCGATGGAGCCAAATCACCCTTTTCAACCCCGACAAAAGGTGGACCAAACCAAATTTCTGGTCAGAATCGCCAACTACCTGGACAAATATTCACTTGGCGATATCCACAATGACTTGGTGGAAACTCCTGGGCCATTCACAGCAGAAAAGATGAAAACCTCCAAGAGTCTCGATGTGTTGTTGAACTTGTTGGAGTCCACGGTTTGTTAGGATCTTCTACGTTTGCTCTGCGAATGTTTGAAAGCCGTTTAATTCACCGTTAGTGGTTCTTTTCACTCAGAATACGAAAAAGACATTTTCCTTCTTCCGTGCTTCTATTTGTGCATCCGATAATGCAGCAGGAATTCACCATTATCGGGGATAAATACGCGAGGTTAAGCACTGTGTTTGATCGCTATCGTGTTTCTTGCCTCTGACCAAAATATTTCCCAGCAGCAACGCGGGCTTTTAATAACAATGACGTCAGCTGAAACTCGCCTATACTCCCGCTCGCGGCTCTGAGGTCCGAGGTCCAGCTCCAGCTCTTGGTGCCTAAGATGAGATTTAAAACCAGGAGAGACAGAACCTTCTCTGTGGTCGGCCCTAAGCTCTGGAACGCTCTGCCCCTTCACGTCCGAACATCCCCCTCAGTGGAGAGTTTTAAATCTCGTCTTAAGACCCACTTTTACTCTCTGGCTCTTAACACCGCGTGAGTTGTGTGCTCCTCTGTTATTGGTTTTATTTATTTATTGCTGTTCTATGATTTCGCTCCTATTTTATTTGACTGGTTTTATTACTTTAAGACTACTACGATTAAATCTGAGCCTTTAATTTATCATTTTATCAGTGTTGTTATTATTATGTATTTGTGCAGCACTTTGGAAACTGTTTCTTTGTAAAATGTGCTATAGAAATAAAGTGAATTGGATTGAAAGTTCCAAAATTATGAGACATTCTAAGCTGCAAATACAATTCAAGATCCAACCAGGACATCGGCTTTAATTAAACAAGTCTATCCCAGAACTGAACCAGGTCTAAAGCACATCACATTACTTTAAATTGCTCCTATAAATAAATAAAAGGTATTTCCTATTTGATTACTTTGACTGAATAAGCAGATAGCAGATGGGTGACCAATTGTTATAATGTTGTGGTGGATCCAAAATGGCTCCTCTCTGAATCTCATATCCTGGTTTCCTCGTGGCGTTGTTTTATCAGTGCAATTATAAATGTAGATTTTCCACATGATTAATGCAGGGCTAGAGGCGATGAGTCTACAGCAGCTGAGGTCAGAGGCTAATGAGGACGACGTTATACTGTTTTAATAGAAAGATTAAACGCAATAAGACGCTCGTATTGATGGTCACTGTTTTACTTAATGGAAAACAGCTTTGTCATAAAATACAAAAGACAGTTAAAGGTGAACTGAAAACGTTAAAAGGTGTCTGAAACCTGCTTCTTTTCATGGAAATATTGCCTGGAATGTCCCACAGTATGGCATTTACACTTATTTATCTCTACAGAGAAACCAGGTGACACCACAAGGCCAAGTCACATGTCAGATCTGTGGAGAGGCGAGCCCACTCACAGTAAGAATGCAAGTTTGTAAGTCAATAAAAACCCACGTTGTTGTGTAAATGCAAGATAGATACGTTTAATGCCATACCATGTAGGGGTGTAACGATATCCAAATCTCACGATACGATATCATCACGGTATGAACCTCACGGTACGATATTTATTGCGATATTAAAATGGGAAAGCTCGCGATATGGTGGGGAGGCTCACAGTTAGGGATGTAATGATATCCAAATCTCTCAGTACGATATTTTCACGATATACATCCCACAGTACGATATTATTGCGATATTTTGTGGAGGCTAAACAGCTAAAAGACTTAATCCAAAGAACTAAGACTTAAAGGTTGTATAGAGGATTTTCCAAGGAACGAGAAATCCAGCGACTGTTTGTCCTTTTTCAAATGTTGCGCATGCGTGAAACCACCCCCCTCCCCCACAGCTCCTACGTAGAAACACCTCCTCCCTCCTCCTCTTTACGCCAGAAACAGGTTTGTTTACAGCCGGTGCGCTGCACATGACTTGTAAACAACTAACTACAGTGTTGGTTAGACAAGACGGAGAAGTGAGGAGCGGGGGGAGAGGGTGTGCGGACATTTCGTTCGCGGATGAGAAGTGAGGAGCAGGGAGAAGAGCGGAGCAGGGAGAGAGGAGAGAGGAGAGGAGAGAGAGGAGAGGGGAGCGGTGCGCGGAGATTCCGTGCCCGGAGATTTGAGGAGCAGGGGGAAGAGGGGATCGGGCAGCGGGGACAGAAGCAGGAAAGGGGTGCAGAGAAGAGTGCGCGGAGATTCAGTGCGAATGAACTAACTACAACACGCAGCAGCAAGCGGACTCTTTCTTTGCCTTGAAAATTATGTTTTCAGACATAGGATATCGCTTTCGTGTCCTGAAAAACGTTTGACTAGCTCTTGGAAATAAAGTGCGTTTTCATAATAAGCAGAAGTTCCCTGTCCAGTAGTAATTTGTGGACCAGTGCGTCAGTCTTTAGACCCTGCGTCTGCTTCAGTCGCGCCATCGCTGGAATGAATCTTCAAGAATCACCTTAGTTTGGCTTCGCTGCTTTTCCCCTTGTCTTCTTCTTTCAGCGACCTCAAAAACGGACTTTCTTTTGCGGCGAACTGCTCCTGGATTCTTGTCGCCATTGCAACAAACTTTGTGCGAACTGCGAGGAAGATATAGGTCAAAAAAAGCCGCTAAGAACTGTTGCGTTGGTGGAGTAAACAGCGTCTGTGCGTCTTGCGTCTGTGGACTGCGTGACAGTCGTACGTAAACCACGTAACGGCAGCGCAGGCAAGTCAGTTACACTAGAAACGTAGGGAGATTGATTGACAGCCTGTCAGCTCACAGATAACGAGGCAGTGTCGTTATCTATTGGCAAATGTTTAGCCCCACCACGTCCAGAGTTGATGAAGTTTTATTCTCTTTTTTTTGGTCATCATAATTACAAGGCTACTGCACCTCTATAATCTATCATTGACAACTTGAAACAAAAAAAATCCTCCATACAACCTTTAAAAGTGCTTAGAACTGCTATTTCTTCTTGTAGTCTGCACTGAAATGGAGCAAAGGATCATGGTCTATGTAGTTCCCTCTGTCCCCCCCTGGAATGTCACACAGTATGGCATTACACTTATTTATCTCTACGGAAAAATCAGGTGTCACCACGAGGCCAAGTCACATGTCAGATCTGTAGAAAGGCGAGCTCACTCACAATAAGAGTGCATGTTTGTAAGTCAAGAAAAACCCACGTTATTGTGTAAATGCAAGATACGTTTAATGCCATACCACGTAGGGGTGTAACGATATCCAAGTCTCACGATACGATATTATCACGGTATGAACCTCACAGTACAATATTTATTGTATTGATATTATTTATTATTATATTTATAAGACTTAAAAGTGCTTAGAAATGCTATTTCTTCTTGTAGTCTGCACTGAAATGGGGCAAAGGATCATGGTCTATGTAGTCTTTTGTTACGACCCAGCTCGTTTGGGGTGAGGGAAGTAACAAAAATAAAACCAAGATGTAAAATGGAATAAATTAAATAATGTTTAATTAACAGGAATGTAAAGGTATATTAACAAAACACTAAAAATATACAGAAAGCAACCTAAACTAAGAAACAGAACAACAGAATAAACAGAGTTTTGTGCCAGAAAAGGGGTCACGCAGGTTTACAAAAAACGAGTGGTAAAACTTAGGGACACACACTAAACTAAAACACAAGTTCCCCAAATTAAACCACATAAACCCACAAACAGAATCGAGTGACCAAATCAAAAAAGGCACAAAACAGAAGTAGACTAACACACAAACACAAAACCAAAATGGCAGACTGGCCACCAAGGCCAGCAGCCCCGAACAGGTGCTGGTAAACTCTTTAAATAGGGGGAGGTGGCTGCAGGTGAGGTGGGCGTCGTCCTGCCCCACCAATCACAGACCAGGGCTCCTGCAGCAGGAATCCAGGTGTGTCAGACTTATTTAGAACACACAGAACAAATTGGAACTAAGGCCTGGGGCCGTAACACCTCTGTCTTTTTATTTTTGAGCTATTTCTGCACCATAACTCTACATTTAAGCAAAGAGACTTGCAATAATTTAATATATTGTGATGGTCCGTGATATTATTGTGAGAACTTTTGCGATATTTCGGTTATTGTTACACCCCTAATACCACGACATCACAGACAAAACAATAACATCTCCATGGAGACAAGCAGAAGACTTACACAGTGCTTCACCAGAAAAGTGACACAGTGCACATTTAAGGCGAGTTTAGTAATTTAAAGGGCTGTACCAGATTTGTTAGTAGGGTCAAAATGAGACCACTCTGAGCTCCCTGCATGTAATTATAAAGCGAACCATTAAGTGCACTGTTAGCATCATGTTGTTTTTCGGCATTACTGTGACTGCAAAAAGCGCAGGTCTATGAAATGAGTGAAAAGCACACACTAAATACCATGATAGAAATGTTAAGTGGGGTATAACTGCTACAAATTGTACATGAACTAGTTTTGTCAGAACAGGCTGGATTTAGTTAATAATTAACAACTACATTTAATTTAACATTTAAATTCCATTAAATACAATCAATCTGTAATCACTATGTTCCTTCTCTACATAAATTATCACAAAAAGACAAAATAGAGGTTAATGTCCCCTAATCATATTTACTGTTTATTTTACATTACCATAACTATATTGGAAAATATGGTATAAAAAAAAACAAAAAAAACAAAAAACGTACCAGCTGTTTTAATTTGCATCAAATTTAGCATCAGTTTGGGCAATTACACCATTTTGATCACAAATGAGAATTATATCTCAGCTTGTACAAGACCATTTAAAGCTCCTATATTATAGAGAATTGACTCCTGTGAGCTTTAAGACATGTTAGAATGTTGTTACCTTCTCGAAAACAAACCTGGAGTTGTGTTTTGTTTCATTCACATGTTTGGGTAACACTTTATTATTCGTCTGTCTACATGTCTAAAGCTAAAAATGCTCTGTTCCACCTTATCATGAAGCGGTAGTTTTCAAGTTAACACCTACATTTTTTACTTTAGTTCACTAGAATCATTTGGATGCTTTCAGTCTTGGAATTACTCATCTCTACTGAAGGTGTAAGGAGTTTAAAAACACCGTGGAGCACTTCCTGTGTTACCACGACATCATCATTCTCTTTTAACATGCAGGCTTTGTGTGTTAAACATGAATGAAACAAAACACAGCTCCTTGTATGTTTGTGACCAGGAAACAACATTATAACATAGATTAGAGAGAAGCGCAATATGGACTTTTAATATATTTTTAACAATATTGAAACTGAACAATAAAATGAGACAGTTTCATAGAATTTCCCTGCCTATTTGTGTAATTTCGATGTAGTTTTGCTCTAATTCTGGCTTAATACTGGTCAACACCACATTCATTTTTCACTTGACCCCACAAATCAATCAATCAATTCTATCCATCCATCTCTCCTTGCCCTTCCTCCTTCGTTCCTTCCTTCCTTTCCTCGTCTCCTTCATAAAATCGCTTTCCCCTCAGGCTGTTCTGTCTCAGTGCAGCGTGTGTCTCTTATCTGGTGTGAGTCATTTTGTGTGTATTTGTGGAGTTTTTAGTCTATTGTTGTGAACGGGGAGTGTGTAGTTGTGTGGAGAGACTTGCTGTTTGGCCCGTGGGGGGTCAGCACTGCTCATAATCCTGTCTCGAACCAGCTGCCACCAAAAAGCCCCCAGCCCCCATCACTCAAACCACCTCCTCCTTTCACTCAATTGCCATTTCTGTATTACAAGGCAGTTATTGTTGTTTTGGCTAGATTTTAGGTTATTGGGAGAGAACTGCACCAAAGATTAAAAGAATAACACATCTTATCCAACATCTCTGGTCAATTACTCCAAGGGCCAGACTCCAAAATTGGTTTCACTGAAGTTGGCAAGGTTCCATATCTAAGTTTTAAATGATCTTTGAGAGAAAACTATGAATCCTCTGCTATTTACGGGCTTCAGAATGATGAATATTTTTTATTTTGATAGTGATTATCAATTTAAAACCAAATATTGTATCTTCTGGAGTTGAAAAAGTCACAATTTGCACACAAGAAGCCAGAAATCTGGAGAGGAATCAGCTGGAATGTCCCCCTGGCTGGAAGGTCCCCAAGCTGTACCCTTTATGAAAGTTAGTTAATCTATAAACATATATTTAAAAAACAAAAACATATAGTTAAGACCTTCCTAAAAGTGATTCTGAGTGATTTTTGAAGCTTTTTCAAATCTAAATCAAATCAGTCTTAATTTATAGAGCACTTTTCATACAAAAATGCATCACAAAACGCTTTTTATGTTTCTTGTGTTGTGCTGCTTACAAATTATGTTCATGGCAAGCAGGTAAGGAAATAGTCAACAATTACAGATGCTACAAGACATGGGGAACAAGAAAAAGTTAGTTTCATAGTAAAGCTGCGAGCAAATGAGGATTATATCGATATTACACACTGAAAAAAAAGTGTGCCGCTTCAAGAAGATCGGTAAAATTACATAAACAAGGTCTGACATTTGGTCTCGCTACATTCACATTTCGTTTTATTATGATATAGAATCCTGATTTTCTAACTCAACACTTCACATACTAAAGGGACGCTCAAGCTGGAACTTTAAAGCCAATCGCGCCAGTATTCATCTGCAGCCTCTTCTCTCACACCGAATTAGTCAGTGTTGTTTATTTGGACCTCAGATTTCCTTGCAGCTCCACCTCGGCACCCTGACCCACGTATTGTCCAAACCAACCGATCTTAATATTAAGGAACATGACAAAAACAAACCTCTGGGCGCTGTCGGCATCTGAAACTTTCTATCAATCACAAACCCGAAAGAAATAGTTCCGAGCCTCGCTAATAAGGATAGAACAACGTCTTGTGACAGAAGACTGCGCACACAAAAGGAACATTATTTTCCCCCCTGAATTTACATTTGGATTGGACAAAAAAAACCCTCTCCACACAAGAAAGTTCACGCTCTAAGATCTTCTACCTCTCCTCTTCCTCCTGAGCTAATGCTTTATAATGCATTCTGAACAAGACACACTTATGTTGCATTATGGATTACACAGAAAAGCCTCAGACAGAATTTAATTATGAAATCTATAGCAGTATTTAAAAGGGAGCAAGAGATAAGATGGAAACTTTTGAACAACAGAACGCAAAGACGGGACTGTGGACACTTACGGTTCACCTGTACATGTGTGTATAACATAGGCTGCGTTCAGACTGCAGCCTGAAGTGAAATAAATCTGATTTTTTGGCCTCTATGTGACCTGTATCTGATCTTTTAATGACAGTCTGAAGGACACATATCCGTTTTTTTCAGGCCACTTGGATATGTGGTCCTGAAACCGATACATATCCGATCTTTTGACATGCGACTTCAGTCTGAACGGTAAAAGCGCATTCATTCGACGTACACGTTATCAACAAGCCACAAACGTCACTATTCTGCACTGAAGTAGGCGAAAATTGTTAATGAACTCTGTGTCACTGAAGTGAAGCACATCACCACTCACCACTCTTGGCTCCGTCTCCACATCCACACGTTCCTTTCAACAGACGTCGCTGCCGCTGCCCCACAAAACACCACGACCAAAAACCTCGTCCTTCTCCTTCTCAATCTCCTCCTTAAAACAAGTAAGTTGTTCATGTTCTGGCTCCGGTACGAGAGGAACTTTAAAATCTCCAGGTGCTCAATGCTCGCGTCCATGTTTGGACAACTTCTGTAAACACAGAGACGCTCGCTGTGGTTGACGTCGTCGTGTCTCCAGTGCACATGTGGGACACTTTCAGGCCGTTTAACGTTCACACAGGGGATCACATACAAGTCACATTTAATTGGAAATGTGAACGACCTCGCAAAAACGTCGGATTTCACAAAAAAATCGGAATTGAGCGTTAAGCCCTGCTGTCTGAACGTAGCCATAGACTGTATAAAAAAGTGGACTAAGAGAATGTGACGGCACTCATACAGTTCAGGTCCAGTGAAGCTCAGGGTGCTGGCAGTTACAGGAGCGCATTTGGAGCTAAGTCCATATTAGGAATAGGAATTTATTTATGTAGAAAATAGTGCAATTGAAAACACCAGGACCACGTTGAGGGGGTTAATTTGAGTGTGTTAAGACCAAAATGACGAGGCTGCAGCAGTTACACAAGAGGAATTACAAATCAATGGAAAACAGTCGGTGGATCCGTAAGTGCCCTCATGTTCACTTTGTATTTGCAACTATGTCCATTTATATAAACAATCTACCATAGACTGTATATATAAATGGACATGGCTAATAGGAAGTGAGCATGGGCACAATTCCAGCTCCATCAACTCCGACTCCAATTCACTTTGTATTGAATAAACGTCGCCCCTCTCTCCATAACTTTGTATTAACCCGCTGTACATGATCATGGTGTTTTTATTTCACTGTTTTGTCTGTAAATCAATTCCTATGCCATTCTGGCTTGTCAAGCCTGATCCCGTCAGATTTCACAAGCTACGCAAGGCCGGGCCTGGTTAGTACTCGGACGGGAGACCACTGGGAAAATCAGGAGCCACAGGGAGGCGCCAGTTGCAAAACTGTCATTGTGTCCTTAGGCAAGACACTTCACCTACATTGCCTAGTATGAAAGTGGTGTGTGCGTGAGTGTGGTGGTGGTGGTGGTTGTCCGACTGGCATGGCAGCTGCGCTTCCGTCAGTATGCCCCAGGGCAGGTGTGGCTGCAATAGTAGCTTACCCTCACCGGGTGTTGGGAAAAAGAAAAATGCTCTGTAAAGCATCTTTGTGACATATGTCTGTGAAAAGCACAATATAGATAAAGACTGACTGACTTAGGCTGCGTTCACACTGCAGCCGGAAGTGACCCAAATCCGATTTTTTGGCCTATGTGTGACCTGTATCTGATCTTTTAATGACAGTCTGAATGACACAGATCAGATTTTTTCAAATGCGACCCAGGCCACTTGGATATGTGCTCCTGAAACCGATACATATCTGATCTTTTGACATGTGACTTCAGTCTGAACGGCCAAAGCGCATCCATCCGACCTACACGTTATCAACAAGACACAAACGTCACTATTCTGCATTGAAGTAGAAAAATTGTTAATGAACTCCGTGTCACTGAAGTGAAGCACATCACCACTCACCACTCTTGGCTACGTCTCCACATCCACACGTTCCTTTCAACGGACGTCGCTGCCGCTGTCCCACAAAACACCACGACCAAAAACCTCGTCCTTCTCCTTCTCAATCTCCTCCTTAAAACAAGTAAGTTGTTCATGTTCTGGCTCCGGTACGAGAGGAACTTTAAAATCTCCAGGTGCTCAATGCTCGCGTCCATGTTTGGACAACTTCTGTAAACACAGAGACGCTCGCTGTGGTTGACGTCGTCGTGTCTCCAGTGCACATGTGGGACACTTTCGGGCCGTTTAACGTTCACACAGGGGATCACATACAAGTCGCATTTAATTGGAAATGTGAACGACCTCGCAAAAACATCGTATTTCACAAACAAATCGGAATTGAGCGTTACGCCCTGCAGTCTGAACGTAGCCTTACTTACTTTCTATGCCTAACTACAAGCCTCACTGAGCTTCATTTGACTGGAGATGAACGTTATGGGTGACGTCACACTCCCTTAGTCTATTTCTGTATACACATATCTGATGTGCACATTGAGACACATTTCACCTCTACATGTGTGTGTGCCTGGGGACAGTTGGACATGGAGACACACACATACATATGCAACACTTCATATGTTTTTCAAATCCAATATTTTCTCTCCTGCAGCTAAACTTGGCACAGCCTCCGCCACAGCTTTTCCTGCCCACTGCTACAAAACCAATTCCAGCTTCTTTAGAAAACATAATGTAACACAAACGCTTTTCTAAATGTCAGATTTAGCACTGTACATTTTGATGAAAGGTCCCATATTACACCACTTTCTGATCTATGCTGTAATATTGTTTCAGCATCAAAAACGTGTCTCTACAAAAGGTAAAAAGGTAGCTGGAAAACTACCACTTTGTGACATCATGAGGTGTAACAGCACTTAAATCTTTGGAGATGTAGACAGACTAATAATAAAAGGATTACTCAAACGTGTGAATGAAACAAAACACAACTCAGGGTAAGTTTTCGATGAGGTAATGATTTCAATTATAAAATGGCAAAAAGCTCACAAGAGTTAATTTTTTATAATACGGGACATTTAAAACAAAACAAAGATAATATTTAAAGGTGTGTGCACATAATCAGAGCTGGAAGACATAGAAATAGCCAGTTAATGTTTTGTTTGCATTCGCTGGAGTCAGAAAATGAGAAATTCAACTGCACCTCAAGGGACGAAGGCGAGGAAGAGGAGAAGGAGCACCCGGTCTAAGTTTAGATTCATACATAAATAATGGCTTTAGCATTAGCTCAGAGACATTCATATCATTACCGTCAACAAAACAAGATCACACACAGGAGATGCTGCTGATTCTGGGCTAAGGAGAGATACGTAACAGTCTATGCATGCAGGTAAAGGCAGTGGAGGAGAGAATCGAAGAGAGTTGTGAGTAAATATCGAAAATGAGACTAATACTACTAAACAAAAACTCAAAACTAGACACTCATTTGAACAATTATCATTACACAAAACATTTTAAAAGGTGCATTGTGTAACTTTTCTGGTGACGAGTCTGTGAAATGCTTCATCTGGAATGTTTCACAGTATGGTATTAAAGGTTGTATGGAGGATTTTTTTTTTGTTTCAAGTTGTCAGTGATAGATTATAGAGATGCAGTAGCCTTGTAATTATGATGACCAAAAAAAAGAGAGTAAAAATTCATCAACTCTGGACGTGGTGGGGCTAAACATTTGCCAATAGATAACGACACTGCCTCGTTATCTGTGAGCTGACAGGCTGTCAATCAATCTCCCTACGTTTCTAGTGTAACTGACTTGCCTGCGCGCCGCCGGTACGTGGTTTACGTACGACTGTCACGCAGTCCACAGACGCAAGACGCACAGACGCTGTTTACTCCACCAACGCAACAGTTCTTAGCGGCTTTTTTTTACCTATATCTTCCTCGCAGTTCGCACAAAGTTTGTTGCGATGGCGACAAGAATCCAGGAGCAGTTCGCCGCAAAAGAAAGTCCGTTTTTGAGATCGCTGAAAGAAGAAGACAAGGGGAAAAGCAGCGAAGCCAAACTAAGGTGATTCTTGAAGATTCATTCCAGCGATGGCGCGACTGAAGCAGACGCAGGGTCTAAAGACTGACGCACTGGTCCACAAATTACTCCTGGGCAGGAAACTTCTGCTTATTATGAAAACGTACTTTATTTCCAAGAGCTAGACAAACGTTTTTCAGGACACGAAAGCGATATCCTATGTCTGAAAACGTAATTTTCAAGGCAAAGAAAGAGTCCGCTTGCTGCTGCGTGTTGTAGCTAGTTCATTCGCACTGAATCTCCGCGCAACCTTCTCTGCACCCCTTTCCTGCTCCTCTCCCGCTCTTCCCCCTGCTCCTCACTTCTCCGGGCACGGAATCTCTGCGCACCGCTCCCCTTTCCTCTCTCCTCTCTCCTCTCTGCCCGATCCGCTCTTCTCCCTGCTCCTCACTTCTTGTCCGCGCACGAAATGTCCGCACACCCGCTCCCCCCGCTCCTCACTTCTCCGTCTTGTCTAACCAACACTGTAGTTAGTTGTTTACAAGTCATGTGCAGCTCACCGGCTGTAAACAAACCTGTTTCTGGCGTAAGGAGGAGGCGGGAGGAGGCGTTTCTACGTAGGAGCTGTAGGGGGGGGGGTGGTTTCACGCATGCGCAACATTTGAAAAAGGACAAACAGTCGCTGGATTTCTCGTTCCTTGGAAAATCCTCTATACAACCTTTAAAGCTTTCTATCATTAGGAGAACAAACTAGACCAAGTTACAGGTCAGATCTGTGGAGAGGCGACCCCGTTACACGTTTTTCTAGGTATTTTTTAGAGGTAAAACCATCTGTAATTGAATAAATGTAACGTAGAGCTGTTTAATGTAGAGGCAGAGCAATGACACATCCACAGAAACAAGCAGGTGATGGACTCCCAACCAAAAAGTTACATAATGCGCCTTTAATAGGACAAAATTTGACCTTACACTTCATTTCGTAGACATTTCTTGAACAGTTTTATATAATCTTAAGCTTCAGCAGAACTGATATAAGACCATGTTTAGTATTTAGTATTATTATTTTGTGTTGGAAAAATGCTCTACTTTAACAGAGCATCTTTATTAGTTATCAGTGTAATTATCGAAATTGTAGTATCAATACCCGGTTTGAATGTTGGCATCACATAAAATATTAAAACTAATATTCCCCTAGTAGAGAAAATTAAAATGGCGGCATTAGTAGCAGCAGCAAAGAATACAGGAGCCTAACGATCTTAACTGTGGGTGTGGGAGTATCGTATCACTCATCAAATTAATTTCTTTTTATGTTCAACAGCTCAGAAACTGTCAAACGGCAAAGATGATAGACAAGAGAAATGACTTAATATTATGACAGTTCAGCTTCTATGACTCACTACTTCCTCAGTGAGAGACAAGAGACAGGCTAACCACTCTGCCACAGGAAGACAGGGGGACATGCACACCGCGCTGCACAGGAGTCTAACCCGCAACCTCCTTACTAGAGCCCGACCAATATGGATTTTGTTTTGGCTGATATGATACCGATATAATGGTAGTTGGATCTGCCGATAGCCGATATAATCGCCGATATATTTAGTGATGTAAAAATTCACTGTAAATCTTGAATTATTTAAAAAAAAAACTTAGGTTTGGCTCTTGTGGATTTTAAACTGGGTTTATTTAGGCAACATTTATTGTTATTCTGCCTCTTTACATGAAATGTCATAGGACTAAAGCAGGTCTAAGGCAGGTCTAAAGCAGGTTTAAACCAGAACTGAACCAGGACTGAATTAGGACTAAACCAGGACTAAAACAGATCTAAACCATGTGTAAAACAGGACTAAACCAGAACTTAACCAGGACTGAGTGTCGGGACTCGGTCTCTATCTCTCTCCCTCTCTCGACCCCAAGATTAGTCCTGGTTTATTTATTTTATGCTGAATATATATATATGCACGTTTTTGTTTTGTTTTTTGCCCTATGCACACGCATATTTTTGAAAGTTTCGTTTTTAGCCGCTGCCGCTGTCAAACTACCAAGAGTAAAAAAAAAAAAAAAAGAGAAAAAAAGTGAGAGAAAGAGAAAACACGGCTCCCAATAAGGATCAGGCTCCCGTCGTTCGCTTCAAAGAGCCGGCTCTAAGAGCCGCTGCGTTCGTGACCGACCCGTCACTACTAGCCTAGCTAGTAAATAAACAATCGCTATTAGCCTTTAGCCATAAATGCTGTTGTAATTAATTATATGCGCAAATTTCATCATTCACACGTCTATTCACAGCTCATTTACATATCAGTGCAGGTCCAGTATCAAATGTACGGCCAATATAATCACTTTACAATAGACCAATAGAAAACAGTCTGTTTATGTGTGGGAGCTACAGCAGCTAATCGCTAACAAATAACCAAAACTAGCTTCAAAGTCGATGTATTTCCAACACTCCTCCTCACATCACAAGTCTGCACTAATAAATGTCCTTTTAATCTAGACTCAAACGTGACTCAAACCCAAATGTGTTTTGTAGGGTTTATTATATATGAGGTAGGAATGTTCAAACTATGGCTCGTGGGTCAAATGTGGCCTTCAGACAGTTTTTTCTTGGCCCTCAGGCTTCCAGGTGAATTGGCCCAAATTACCTCGAGCAATACTTTTTACTGCAAGTTTTTTTTGGAACTTATAAAGCCCATATTTAATATTTAATGTGTGGTTGTGAAGATCTTAGAATGAATAAAGGACTGATGACTCATTCTAACGTGTTAAACATGCATGTACTTCAATTATTCACTGTAATGAGCACCAGTCTATTACCCTCGATCGTCCCTCTGCTTCGTCTGTGTTTAGATATGTGGACGATGTGCTTTAAACACCAACATTGACCAGTAAATTGCCTTATTACAAAATGGAACCTCGACTGAATTGATATCTTTTCCATCAAAACGTTCATTATCAGCAGCAATGTCCAAGACAGGCTAACCACTCTGCCATAGTAACACAGGGAAGACTCAGGAGTCTAACCCACAACCTCCTTATAGTGAGTCAGAATAACCAGTCCACCAATTCTTCACTTAAGCTACTTAGACAATTTCAGAATATTTTTATGAGCACAGTCAGTCACAAAAAAATCACCAACCTTAAGAATGAAAATATTGGCTTTCTACTTCACTGAAAAAGACACACAAATTGCCGTATAAGCTTATTTTGCAACATGGAGTCAAATCTATAGATCAGAACACTTATGGAGGAAAGCAGGAGCCGGAGTGAACCAGGACAAAAGCCGAGTGGGCGGTTTGTTAAGATGGACCTGACCTACATGTACAGGACTATACAGGAGCCGGGCCCATTAAAAACCATTAGACATCGTCCTCCTCCTCACCACACAATACAGAGAACGCCCTGAGAGGAGCGCAGAGAGAAGAAGAGGAGAGAGAAGAGAAAGAGAAGAGAGAGAGAGAGAGGGTTTAAGAAGGAACTGGAGCGGATGGGAAACCGTGGATGTCATGTTTGTGTCAACAAAATAAAAGTCTTTACAATATTGGTTTAATGGTCCTATATTACACAAAAATTGTCTCTTTTGCTTCAGGCTGTGCTATAATGCTATAATACTCATAATATAATGCTACCTCATCAAAAACAGATCTGTTTGAGTATTTTATTTTATTTTTTATGATTATCCTAAAGCTCAGTGCTATTCCACCATGTGTCACGAAGCAGTAGCCAGACTGGCGCCACCTAGTGCCCTCGCTCAATTTCACGTCTCTCCAGCGACTAGGTCAGGAATCGGAATACACTAGACCAGGGGTGTCAAACTCATTTTGTTCCGGGGGCCGTATCCAACCGACTTTGATCCCAAAGGGGCCGGATCAGAAAACTCATGTCATATAAACCCCAAAAATAACAATAAGTTCAAATATTTGTGCAGAGAAACACAAATCTATTACAGAAATCTATTTTAATTGATGAACTCTTTCTTTTACAAAATATTATTATATTATGAACAACCTGAAACTTTAAGAAAAATACAATTTCAACACAATGTTTTAACAGGAACTTGTTTAACCTTAACTTGTATAAATAGGAATATGTCCGTATTTGTTGTAAAATCCTGCACTCGGCTCCACTTTTCTCATGTTGGACATTTTTCTGATGAGGGTGTCACGGTCAACAGTCAAAACGATCGTCCTTTAAGAGCGTTTGGAAAGAGACAAGTCTTCATTTGTGCTGCTCTGGTGGGAGGGGCCACGTACAGAGACGCTGGAGACGCTGCTGTGATAAACACCACAGAAAATTAACAATATTTTAATAAAAAGTAAGATTAAAATATTTTAGTAGAAAATCAGCCGAGGGCCAGATTAAAGGTTTTGGAGGGCCGGATCTGGCCCCCGGGCCGTATGTTTGACACCTGTGCACTAGACAGTTTGCATGAACCCTGGAAGTGCGAGTCCGGGCACCAGCCAATCAGGGAAGAGCCATACATTTTGTGTTGGCGCCCATTCCCAAGATCGAGGATTTAAAGCCGGAATAAAGAGAATGTTTGTTGAATTTGATCAAGGGGAAAGACGTTATTGCCCTTCTTCCTACGGGATTTGGGAAAAGCTTAATATACCAGTCAGCCCCGTTACATATGTTACGACCAAATAGCAGCGATTGGTTAAATAAAAAAAGTACCTGCCTACCGTCGAGCGAACAAATTCTAATGCTGTGAGGTCAGACGTTTTCCACCAAGTGAAACCGGCTGAAAGGAAAGTGGTAGTTTTACCTTTTACCTTTTGTTTGAGAGTTTTAGATTGGCAATTCCAGGGCTGAAATTATCCAAATTATTCTAGTGAAGGTGCATAGACTTTAAAAACACAGTAGAGCACTTCCTGTATTACCCCCACAACATCACAAGGTGGAATGGAGTATTTTTTGTTTGAGAGAAAACTGCACCTAAATATGCAAGATTTGTGTGTTACAAATGTGTGAATGAAACAAAACACAACTCCAGGTCTGTTTTTGGTGAGGAAACAACATTATAACAGATCAGAAAATAGCGTCATTTGATTTTATGATTTGAGTTTCTGTCTGTCACATTCTCTGCACAAGGTTTATTTTCTATCCCCGCGCGATTATGGAGCGTTATTGACTTTAAAATGACAGAGTGAAATAGAGATGACGCGTGCCGATGCTCAGGGGTGGTGACCTGCAGGAGACGTATTATACCGCGATCTCCCATAATGCACTGGGGCTGCTCGGACTGACCTACATGTGAATAAGAGCACTGACCCTGTGTTCACCAGCGGAAACAAACTCGCACCACAGTGAATTGGAATTTAAACATGAATGAATGATGGATTTGGCAGAATATTTTACTGATATACTGGTTTATTTCTTCATTTACAACATTTCCACCTCTAAAGGGCCCAGATTACGCTATTTTGTGATCTGTTATAATGTTGTTTCCTCATCAGAAAACATACGAAGCTGTGTTTAGTTTCATTCACACATGTTTAACACACAAATCTAAAATCTATCTTCAAAAAACACTCTATTCCACCTTGTGATGTCACGTGGTAATACAAGTAGTGTCGGGAAGGTGACTTTTAAAATGTATTCCCCTACAGATTACAGATTACACACACCAAAATGTAGTTTGTGACGTAATCCATTAAATTACTTAAAGTGAGTAACGTAATCTGAATACTTTGGACTTTGGACCTTGATTTGCTGTAGAGAAGCAAAGACGAGGAAATCGTAACATAAGATGTTTTGTCTGTTAAAAGAAAATAAAAGGCCCAGACTTTACTGAACCAAATTAAAAATATTATTGATAGAAGAGGAGGAGACACGGTCCACACGGCATGGTTTAGTCCTGTTAAATCCTGTTTTAGACCTGGTTTTAGACCTGGTTTTAGACCTGGTTTTAGACCTGGTTTAGTCATGGTTTAGTCTTGGTTTAGTCTTGGTTTAGTCTTGGTTTAGTCCTGTTAAATCCTGTTTTAGACCTGGTTTTAGACCTGGTTTTAGACCTGGTTTAGACCTGGTTTAGTCATGGTTTAGTCATGGTTTAGTGGTTTAGTCTTGGTTTAGTCCTGTTAAATCCTGTTTTAGACCTGGTTTTAGACCTGGTTTAGACCTGGTTTAGACCTGGTTTAGTCATGGTTTAGTCATGGTTTAGTCTGGTTTAGACGTGGTTTAGTCTGGTTTAGACCTGGTTTAGTTGGTTTAGACCTGGTTTAGACTGGTTTAGACCTGTTTAGGGTTTAGTCATGGTTTAGTCTGTTTAGTCTTGGTTTAGACTGGTTTAGTCTGGTTAGTCCTGTTAAATCCTGTTTTAGACCTGGTTTTAGACCTGGTTTAGACCTGGTTTAGACCTGGTTTAGACCTGGTTTAGTCATGGTTTAGTCATGGTTTAGTCTTGGTTTAGACGTGGTTTAGTCTTGGTTTAGATGTGGTTTGTCTTGGTTTAGTCCTGTTAAATCCTGTTTTAGACCTGGTTTTAGACCTGGTTTAGTCATGGTTTAGTCATGGTTTAGACGTGGTTTAGTCTTGGTTTAGTTCTGGTTTAGATCTGGTTTAGTCTTGGTTTAGTCTTGGTTTAGTTCTGGTTTAGATCTGGTTTAGACCTGGTTTTAAACCTGGTTTAGACTTGTTTTAGACCTGGTTTTAGACCTGATTTAGTGTCCAGCAATGAGTGTAATTACTGAGGGGGAAAAAAAGGGATATAGCTGAAAATGTGAAAATGTGAAAACAGGAAAATACCTCTATGTAATCCATTAATTTCAACCAAGTAACTGTAATCTAATTACTACTCACTGAAACAGTAACTGTAACCAAATACAGTTACTCATAATTTGTACTCTGATTACGTAACTCTGGTACATGTAATCTGTTACTCCCCGACACTGAATACAGGAAAGGCGAAAGTTCAACTGTGTTTTTAAACTTCATACACCTTCACTAGAATCATTTGGATAATTTCAGCCCTGGAATTGCAAATCTCTACCAAACAAGAAGTAAAAGGTAGGCGTTAACGTGAAATCTACAGCTTCATGACATCACAAGGTGGAACAAGGCATTCTGAGCTTTGGAAATGTAGACCGACTAATAATAAAGGATGACTCAAACATAAAACAAATAAAACACAAGTCCAGGTTTGTTTTTGTGGTGATAACAACATTTCAACATGACTAAAAGCTCACAAGAGTCAATTTTGCGTAATTTAGGAAGTTTAATAATGCAAAATTCTTCCAATATTTCACAAAATCCACATCTTATACAAGCACTAGGAATGTAACGATATCCAAATCTCACGGTACGATATTTATTACGATATTTTGAAGAGGCTAATATAATTGTAGATGGGACACTTTTTTGCTTTTAAAATACCATGACAAGATTTTGGTGTGAATTATTTCCGTCATAATCCCAAGAATTCAAGTAAAAAACATATTTCTTCATGTTGTCTGCGCTGAAATGAATCATGGGATATGTAGTTTCCGATGTTTAGAAGCTGTTGCTGCTATAAAACCAGGTATTTAAGCAAAGAAACTTGTAATTCGACATATTGTGACAATCCACGATATTATTGAGAGACTTTTGATGACCCGATATCACAATAATTTGGTTATTGTTGCATCCTTAACAAGCACCATGTGTTTCTAACGTCTATAATCGCCAAAATGACTCAAATTGTGGCAGTTATGGTCGTCCTGTCTCTCGGTAGGTTGTGGGTTAGACTCTTGATTCCTCTGAATGAATTTGTGTGTATAACCTCCGTGTGTTACAGCGACAGAGTGGTTGGTTATCCTGTCCTCTATCGCTAAGGAGGCTCCTAGTGTTTTCAGAGGTATAATACTCCCTACAACGGAAGCATAGCCAGCCCCTGCTCATGACAGGTTGCCCCGTTGGAACTGAAGCATGGGTCAAATGCAGAGGACAAATACAGTGTACCTTCACCTGACTGGAACTGTTTGGAGTGACTGAATGCTAAAACTCCTTCTTGCTCATGAATACAAAAGTAACATGGATAAATCAATTTTAATCCACAACGGTGTCAGTTAATAAGACTAAAAATAACACCTGCATTTTTTTTACACAGGTTTATCCTTGATCCCTCCTTATGTGTGATTCTAGACCAGAGAAACCAGTGAAACCAGAGCAGCTCAAAGTCACCTTCACACAGTGCCAGCGGGTTTATCCTGGTCCCTCTGGCCTCATTCACCAACACATGGATCAGACGCAGCAATATGTTTCATTCAGCACCACCTTGAACTGTTCAACTTTACTAACAATAGTGTCCCGGTACAATATTTGACATTTTAGAGAAGAAAAGCTGCTTGTTCATGCAGTTTGTGTAAGAGGAACATAAACTGAGCCGGGCATATTTGGTTTCCAATAAAACTACGGAGGCAATGATTTAATAATGATAATAACAAGTTTCACACTGTTCTAAAGGCTTTTGCCTAAGGAGGCAACAACAGTACGCACTTCTGAAGCCGACTCCTAGGGCTGGGTTAAGAAGTTGCTGATACGATACATACCCCGAAACACAGGCCACGATACAGGACATATCTCGATACAGTGAGATTTCGATTCAATACGATATATTTCAAATCGATTCGATACGGTTCAGCCATCTGAATCATGGCTGTGATATTAAAAGTCTTTGTTAAACCACTTCTTGTGCAGAGTTAATATTAAACACACCCATTTTACTCATCAAAACAGTGAAAATGTCAAATGTGTCGCATAAACAAGTTTCCTTCCTCTAAACAAGCAACAAAACTGCAGCGCTGTAACAAAATTATGTAGTTAAATATATAAAAAAATACTCTTGGCGATGTATCGATACAGCAGCCCACGATATCGATACTGTATCATCACATTAAAAGATACGATATATTGATATTTCGATATTTTTACACAACCCCCCCCCCAGTGTTGGGGAGTAACAGATTACATGTACCGGAGTTACGTAATCAGAGTACAAATTATGAATAACTGTATTCAGTTACAGTTACTGTTTCAGTGAGTGGTAATTGGATTACAGTTACTTCGTTGAAATTAATGGATTACACACAGAGGTATTTTCCTGTTTTCACATTTTGGGCTATATCCCTTTTTTTTTTTTTGTTAAGTTTTTTTCGGTAATTCCACTCATTGCCGGACACTAAACCAGGTCTAAAACCAGGTCTAAACCAGGTCTAAAACCAGGTCTAAACCAGGTCTAAACCAGGTCTAAAACCAAGGTCTAAAACCAGGACTAAAACCAGGACTAAAACCAGGTCTAAACCAGGTCTAAAACCAGGTCTAAACCAGGACTAAAACCAAGACTAAACCAAGTCTAAACCAGGTCTAAAACCAGGTCTAAACCAGGTCCAAACCAGGTCCAAACCAAGACTAAACCAGGACTAAAACCAGGACTAAAACCAGGACTAAATCAGGTCTCAAACAGGATTTAACAGGCTGTGTGGACCGTGTCTCCTCGTCTTCTATCAATAATATTTTTAATCTGGTTAAGTAAACTGGGCTTTTCATTTTCTTTTAGCAGACAAAACATCTTACATGAAGATTTCCTCGTCTTTGCTCCTCTACAGCAAACCAAGTAATCCAAAGTATTCAGATTACATTACTCCCTTTAAGTAATTGAATGGATTACGTTACAAACTACATGTTGGTGTATGTAATCTGTAATCTGTAGGGGAATACATTTTAAAAGTCACCTTCCCAACACTGACACCTGATATTCGAAGTTTAGCTTCAGAGATCAGATGAATGTCTCCTCAAGTGTCCTCGTGTTTCACAAGTTTTAAATCTGCATCTGATTTAAAGTTGTGACACTCTGCCTCTGTGTGTGCGTAGGTGTGTGTGTGTGCGTAGGTGTGTGTGTGTGTGTGTGTGTGTGTGTGTGTGTGTGTTTGTGCCGATGACAGTGGGACAGACACAGTGTCTGAAAGTCTGCGTACACCGGTGTCTGAATGTGTGCGATAATGGGTGAGTGGTGCCAGACGTGAAATGCCTCGGAGGTGGAAAAGCGCTACCACTAAAAAATAAAAAATATCGAACTGAAAACAGACAGATAGATCAATACGTGAAAAAACTTTATCATTATGTCTCCCATATCGCCCAGCCCTAACGCCACATATCACAATTTACGTATTTCCGCGAACGAGCATATCCGAACACTCTGCATGAATGAAAAATGAACCGTTAAAAGTCCGATTTAGCAGGAAGAGGAAAGCACGCCTCAGAGGAAGGAAGTGTGGGAGAGGAAGAAAGGCTGATTAATCCGGCGAATAAATTTCAGTTCAAAGCCACTTCAGCCCCATGTCGTGCAGTGAATCTGGCACGACACGAGCGGCGGTTAATCTTCTCAAACGTCTGTAAAATCAATGTAAATGAGCCACTGAAGACAAAGGGGAGGAGCGCAGAGCTGGGAGGGGTCTGCTTTTTACGATATAATTCAAGTCTGGTCTCGCAGCGAAAAGAAATGCACCAGAGAAAACCGAAGCGGCAGACTGTCAGGGAAGAGAGATATCGGGGACTGAACAGAGCGCGTGCAGGATTATGTGGAGCTGCAGAGAGGAAAGGTGATGCATAGTGGTGGAAAAAGTACTACATTTTGTTAGTTAAAGGTGTATTGTGTAAGTTTCTGGTTGGGGGTTCATCACCTGCTTGTTTCTATGGATATGTCATTGCCCTAGAAAAAAAAACAAAAAAAAAAACTGGGGTACTTTAACACTTTTACTTGAGTATTTTTTGCTCCGGTATCTGTACTTTTACTTCAAGGTGCTTTGCGTAACTTTTCTGGTGGAGGGTCCATCAAATGTTTTTCTCCATGGAGATGTTATTGCTTTGCCTGTAATGTCTCACAGTTTGGCATTAAACCTTTCTGTCTTCATGGAGACCAAAACAAACAACGTTACAGGTCAGATCTGTGGAGAGGCAAACCCACTCAGAGTCAGAATGCCTGTTTTTCTAAGTATTTAAGTGAAATAAAATCACCTCCATCCATACATCCATTTTCTTATATTTATCTGGGGCCGGGTCATGGGGGGATCAGTCTAAGCAGGGACTCCCAGACTTCCTCCACCCCAGACACTTCCTCCAGCTCCTCCGGTGGGACCCCGAGGTGTTCCCAGGCCAGCAGACATAGTCCCTCCAGCGTGTCCTGGGTCTTCCCCGGGGCCTCCTTCCGGTGGGACATTCCCGAAACACCTCCAGAGGGAAGCACCCAGGAGGCATCCGGAACAGACGCCCGAGCCTCAACTGGCTCCTCTCGACGTGGAGGAGCAGCGGCTCTACTCCGAGCTCCTCCCGTGTAGACAAGCTCCTCACCTTATCTCTAAGGGAGCGCCCAGCCGTCCTGCGGAGGATTTCGACCACTTGTATCCGCGATCTCGTACTTTCGGTCATTACCCAAAGATCATGAACATAGGTGTCAGAATAATTTTATTATCCCATATTTGCTAAATACTTGACCAATCACTTGTATAAAAATTAATAACCTCTTTGTGTTTGACAACTGTGTGCAGTGTCCTATCGCTCTAGTGAACCTCGAGATGATTCCTCACATGAAGCCAACTCCCACTGTCACACATGCAAGAGTTATGATGGTGTCTGACCTAAGGCACCTCCTGATTGTTAATCATGTTTTATGTGTTTGGACTATGCATAGCTGCACCAGTTTCTTATTATGTCTTTGCTGTTTCCCCTTCCCCTTGAGAATTATCATTCTGTAACTAGGGCCTCCTAATGAAATAAAAAGAGGAGAGCGGCCTTGAGTCATCGGAACGTGTGGAGACTGTTGGTTTTGATGCCCACTCTCTGCCCGTTCTCCTCGCGAGTAAAACTGAATTAATCTCTTGTCTTTCTTCTTGTTTACAATGTTTAGATAAACCTAACAATAGGTAAGGGGAGGAGCAAAGACTGACTGGTAAATCAAGAGCTTCGCCTTTCGACTCAGCTCTCAGCTCAGCAATAAAACCACCTGTAATTAGTAGAGCTGTTTAATGTCATACTGTGGAACATTCCAGGCAGAGCAATGACATATCCATAGAAACAAGCAGGTGACGGACCCCGAACCGAAAAATTACACAGTGCACCTTTAAGAGCCATTAAAAGTTATTACTCTGACTCACATAATTACAAAAGATAAAAAGATACAAAGAAGTAATAATAAACACTGTGCCTGACTGATTCTACATAATGATAAAAGAAAATCCCACACTAAATTTAATCCAATAAATCCCATTTAGAGGAGCAGAAAGAAGAGGAGAAAATAGATCTAGATAAGACCGGAGCAGGCTCAGTGGCAGCTCCAGGATCCACGTGTTTATGATAATCTCATCACTGTCATATTCTTGTGCCACAGCCAGACCTCAGACTCAGACACAACAGGAAATGAATTCAAGTCTGATCCAGAGAGAAAGAGGAGACACAAAGAACAGATTTAGCCCTATGTAAAGATATTTCATTCGATAACATAACCAAGAGAGAGGATCAGAGCCAGAGGAGCAGACAGGGAGCGAGGAATAGACAGTAGCAGAGGCATTAGAAGAGACCGGTGCAGACCCAGACGAGCAGACAGGAGCAGAGGAGCAGACAGGAGCAGAACCAGAGGAGCAGGCAGGAGCAGAGGATCAGACAGGAATAGAGCCAGAAGAAAAGACGGGTGCAGACAGATGTAGAAATACAGGAGCAGAGGCAGAGGAGCAGACAGGGGCAGAACCAGTGGAACAGACAGGAGCAGAGCCAGAAGCACAGACAGGTGCAAAGATAGTGGGTAGACAGTGAGCAGACAGGAGCAGAGGCAAAGGGAAGCTTATTATACATTAGATTAGAGTTGTCGAAAATATTGAAAATCAGATTCAAATCGATGCTAAAACTAGTGCTGAAACTAAATACTTGATAGAGTATCTTGAGCTGTATCAGAACAAAGTACAAGAGCACAGACTAGTACACGCCCATGGACCACTGTGGAATCTACCTGGACCACTGATGGATTATACAGATATAAGGCCACAAGGTAATATTTATTTCTTTAAGATCAAAACACAACTCCAGGTATGTTTTTGTCGAGGTAACAACGTTCCAACATGACTAAAATCTTTACAAGAGTCAATTTTGCGTAGTATAGGACCTTTAATAATGCAAAATACTTCCAATATTTAACAAAATCCATATCTTATACAACCACCATGTGTTTCTGAAGTGTATAATTGCCAAAATTACTTAAATTGTGGAAGTTATGGCCGTTCTGTCTCTCAGTAGGTGTGGGTTAGACTCTTGATCCCTCTGAATGAATGTGTGTACGACCTCCCTGTGTTACAGCGACAAAGCGGTTGGTTACTCTGTTCCCCATCTCTAAGAAGGCGCCTAGTGTTTTCAGAGGTATAATACTCCCTACAACAGATGCACTGCTCATGGACCTGGACCACTGAGGGATTACACAGATATAAGAGCACGTGGCAATATTAGAGAAAATACTATTATTTCATGTTGAAAATCACATTCTACTGTCTAAAGTCTGTGTGTTTCTTTATGATCATCATGATATCAGTATTGAGTATCAAATTTAATCATTAGTATCAAAATTAATTCTAAAATCTTTGAATCGTAACAACTCTGCATTAGATATTTATATATTGTGACACATTTTAAGTGTTCAAAGGAGTGAGAGTGAATATGAGGCTAAAGTGAGAGCTACCAAGTCAAGAAAAACACCACAGAGGATGTTTAAACTGTCAAAAATATAATAAATTAGATTATAGATTTCTAGATTCAAGGACTTAATGCAAGTTAGGCCTAGAAGTGTCTGTACGAACCCGACCAGCTCCATCACTGTGAACACTGTGGCTTGGACCAGACAAAAGACCAGCAGCCTTTTAAGTGACTCCGGAGTGCATATATTCTCTTGGGTTGTGAGCACAAAGCAGATAAATGGGCCAGCGGGTCACCCTCTCCCCAGACGCTTCCATTAAACTCTGTCAGTGAACACAAGCAGCACTCAAAGCCTTCAAAGAAACACCACCACATTCAAAATCCTGATTCTGTCAATGTTAGCTTTGATCAGACAGACATCTCCCAATTGGAAACACACTGTAAACAAAAAAGTAGTGCCACACAAAGTGCAAGGATACGGTACAAAAAGGGAGGTGGTTTGGCTTTATAGCGAAGAAATGTAAACAGTATCCGGGTCTAAAAAAAACAACAACACCTAAACTAGTTCCAAAATTACTGCAATTAAACAGAATTTAAATTGTAGAGTTATAGAAAAATGTGTATTATAGAGATTTGACAAAGAATTGGTCAAACTGAAGATCAAAAAACTATAAACTATAAAAAACGTGATTGGCTATTCAGAAGTAATTTTCAGTCTGCTTCAGGTACTGGTCTACTTGAAAAATTCTAGCTCTTCAAACCAGACATTGCCCAGACGACTTCGAAACCTGTTCTATCATGGATCACTCATGAACAAATGGAGTGAGGCACGACACTGGTAACTACACAGGTAACTAGACCAGGGTTTAAAGGTCCTGTATTACACAGAATTGACTCCTGTGAACTTAACGTCAGGTTAGAATGTCGTTACCTCATCAAAAACAGACCTGGAGTTGAGTTTTGTTTCATTCACATGTTTGAGAACTGTATTTTTTAGACTATAAGTCGCAGTTTTTTTCATGGTTTGGGTCTTGTGACTTATTCTCTGGTGCCACTTGTATATTAACATTTTCACACTGACAGCCTCGAGGGGGCGCTCTAGACTTGTGTGCCAGTAGTATGCTACTACCATTACTTCTGTTCCATGGTCACATTGCACTCTCCTGCGCATGTCTCCTGTAGAAAGAGCCACTGTCCTGTATCATGTCGATCAACTGCACCATTACTTCTGTACCACTGAAAATTGAAAATTTAAGTGACTTCAATGACACCGAAACCATCCTGTCGGGATTCAGAAAGGTCAGAATAATTCTAACTGGAACTGATGCTGAGTCTGACGACAGCTACACAGAAGAGGAAGTGGCGCTCTGTTTACCTCCGGAAGTCACGGAGTTGCTCAGAAGTGACACCGAGGATAAAGAATTCAATGAATTTAGGGATCTGGAGTGAGACGGAGAGTTTGTTAAACTTGTTCTGTTCTGTTGTTTATGTTATAGTTTATCTGAAGAACTGTTCATATGTGACGTTAACAGTCTGTTGTTCTCTCTTCTATTGTTATTACTATAACTTGCCTGAAAGATAAAATGTCGGTCCCTGATGTCGGTTCTGATTTTACAAAATAAATTTCCCCCAAAAAGTGCAACTATACATGTTTTTTTCTTCGTCATTACACATTTTTAGCTGGTGCAACTTACACTCTGGCACAACACATACAGTGAACCTCGTTTATCGCGGGGGATACGTTCCAAAAATACCCGCAATAGGTGAAATCCGCAAAGTAGTCAGCTTTATTTTTACTGTGATTTTACAATGCAATACTGAACTGCAGAATGAAACAAAAAATAAAACCTCTTTTCAGGCCCAACATGTGTTAAAGAAATAGAAATATTAACGTTTTCTTACAAAATAACTATAATAGTTTAAAGAACGGTGTTGTAAAACAATATTTTTATATAGTAATGAATACAAGGTAGGAAACATTGTCACTCGCGTATTTCACAGTCCCTCCAGCTGCGCCTCTTCGTCCTGACTCCGTTGCGCTGTAGCGTCTTTTTCTACTGAAGGCTGCGCAGGGGTCTTTCTCCGAGAGAAGAACATCGTTATGGGTAGTTGTTGGCAATAGTTAGCATCTTCCGCGGCCTCTTTGGCGCGTCTGGAGGCCTCTTTGTCGGCACAGAACGTTTCTTTGACATTGTGGGTTTTGTCACGGAGAAAAATTGCGAACGTAAATTTGGCAGAATGTACAGAAACGAAAACTGTTGGCATGGGTGTAATGAAAAACCAATATAAACCTTTTTCACTTCTAGACAACAGTAACGCCCCTAAGCAATCAGGATTCACTGTAAAAAATAAAGCACTGTAAAAAATTCCGCGAAGCAGCGAGGCCGCGATAGGTGAAGCGCGATTAGCAGGGATCACTGTAGTCCGAAAAATACAGTAATACTTTGTTATTAGTCTGTCTGAATCTCAAAAGCTCAAATGCTATGTTCCACCTTGTGATGTCATGGAGTGGTCATTAACAGCTACCACTGGAGCACTTCCTGTATTACAATATGACATCACACAGTGGAACAGAGTGTTTTCTGTTAGAGAGAAGAACTCAGCCTAAATATGTAGGGTTTGTGTAATAAAGATGTGCGAATGAAACAAACACAACTCCAGGTCTGTCTGTGATAAGGAAACAATATTATAACATATATTAGAAAATAGTGTAATATGGGCCCTTTAAGATGTCACAGTTTGAACTGATTGAACCTCTAGATTATAAGCCCCAAGATGACTATTGAAAATATATTTACAGGTAGAATCAATACTGCATGGAAAATGAAATTACTCGCCCTTAAATGCTTCTTTTGGCCTTTGACCGAACTGTAATCTACGTGTTCTTCATCCTTGGTTTTCTATTGGCCATTAAACCATTCTTCACAAAGGGCTGAAGTGCTGAGTCCTACAATCATCACAATTACCACCATTAGTCATGTTATACTAGCTCCCTTTATCCACACAGAAAATGCAGTCTTTTTCACTCTTGTCAAAGGCAGCATCATCACAGTTGTTCTTTAGTTAATAACAGCTTTTTAATTTAATTATTTACTTTTACTAGATTGAAATAATTTAAATACAGTATGGCTTAGGGCAGGGGTGTCAAACTCATTTTGGTCCGGGGGCCGTATCCAACCGACTTTGATCCCAAAGGGGCCGGATCAGAAAACTCATGTCATATAAACCCCAAAAATAACAATAAGTTCAAATATTTGTGCAGAGAAACACAAATCTATTACAGAAATCTTTTTTAATTGATGAACTCTTTCTTTTACTAAATATTATAATATTATGACAACCTGAAACTTTAAGAAAAATGCAATTTCAACACAAAGTTTTAACATGAACTTGTATGGAAATGTAAAGGATGTAAAGGAATAAGTCTTTTTTTTTTTTTAAATCCTGCACTCGGCTCCACTTTTCTCATGTTGGACATTTTTCTGATGAGGGTGTCACGATCAACAGTCAAAACGATCGTCCTTTAAGAGCGTTTGGAAAGAGACAAGTCTTCATTTGTGCTGCTCTGGTGGGAGGGGCCACGTACAGAGACGCTGGAGACGCTGCTGTGATAAACACCACAGAAAATTAACAAGATTTTAATAGAAAATATAATTAAAATATTTTAGTAGAAAATCAACCGAGGGCCAGATTAAAGGTCTTGGAGGGCCAGATCTGGCCCCCGGGCCTTATGTTTGACACGTGTGGCTTAGGAGGTGGTTGTTGTAAAATTAAAGCAAAAGAAAAAAAAAGTGTTTATGAAATGCCTTTTGTCAATTGAAAAACATGTCTCATGGACACACGAAAACCCACAAATCATAAAAATATATTTATGTTGCCAGTATAGGAAATCTTCTATGCCAGACCTATATTTTCCATTCATTTTTCCAATAGAGTTTGCAAAAATGTAATATTGCGAAGGCTAAGCAAATAGAAAATAAGTGGTAAAAACTATCCATAATGCAGCTGTTTCAAGTCTAAAAAGCTTAAAAAGTTTAAAAACGCAAGAACGTAGCAGTTTCAGAAACATACTTTTAAGTGAAATTAAAGGTCTCGTGGTCATTAGTTAACACATAGTTGATGCCCAAGGAAGCTTTTCAACTCTTTTTTTTTTAAAGTCTAAGAGAAAAATTAATGAGAAATTTAGTTATGGACGTTGTGGGTTTGCTTTACTATTGAGCTCCCGTTCTTCAATGCCAGTCGCCAACACAAGGATCCTGATGGTTAAGAGTACCTAGTTGGGGGCCTCACACCTGTTACTCGACTCTCTTTTGTTTAGTGTCTGCAACGCCACGTTAAATTGCCTCACACTCCGTCAGAGACAAAGCAATTAGTCTATAATTACAGCTCAATTAGCAGTAGTGGCAGTCGCAGGTAATGGATGCCTGAACCACCAGCGGTTTGTATATTACTTTTTAGCGACAGTTAAATTATTTTAAGTAACATCAGCTGAATGATCTTGGCAACATTTCTAACTCAAAATGGGGAATAAATCTGGAAGTAATGAAGTAAAAAAAATAAATACAAATTAAAAAATAAAACAAAGAACTAAGAAAATTTGGGCGTAAGAACGGCATACGTGTACATAAGAAGAAGTGTTAATTTCTGATAATACTGACTTGAAGTATTTGAGTTTGGGTTGACTCACGTAATCAACTAATGAAAACGGAAGAAGAGATTTTGCTCCAGACTCGAACTGCAAGACAAGTCATTAAGATCAATGATATGTTAATATTAAGGTTTTTCTCTTTTATCAGTTTTTGACTTGGCCGGCTGAAGAAAACTAAAATCATATCTTTAATCCTGACATCCATGACTTTTAAAATCTAAAATCACAAAAATACAACAAGTAGACAAATGTAATGTAATCTAAAAAAAAAACAAAAACTCTAAATCTCAACAAAACAGAGGCAGAATCCTCCTCTATGACACAGAAATGACAAGAAATATTCCCAAAAGCACTCAGACCCATTTCCCCTCCACTGACATTACATCCTTGCATTTCACTGTATCTGTCACACTTCAGTAAGTCCTTCAGGCAAATGGAACAGACCCATTCATCACTCACACATCCCTCACTCCGCTCTTACCCAGTGGTGGAAGGTTATCAAGTACAAAAGTAAAAGTACAATATTCAAGTACGACTTATACATATCTGTGGATACTTTTTACTTTTGCGTCACTACATTTGAGAACGTCTTCCTTTTTTACTGCATTTTAAATCTGGACTGAAAAGTAAAAAGTCCTTTTCTTTATGTTGTGAGACCTGCTGAAATGGCGGAGACTTTATTTTTTTCAGCACATTTAATTTGAGTTTAATGTCCGAACTTTAAGAAAATCAAATGCACAAAAGTGGCTAGAAAAATTAAGTCAATTGAATCACTTAAAATGTGCTAAATTCCTTTTCAAAATCACTACATTTCATCCTTTAATTGTTTATAAAAAAAAAACTCAGGAAAATACTTTAAATTTTTACTCTTGCAGTACATTTTTAAAGAGGTACTTTAATAGTAGATTTTTTCATGTGATCCTTTTACTTGAATAACTTTACCTTTGTATCTGTACTTTTACTTAAGTAACAAAACTGGGTACTTCATCCATCTTACCTGTGACTGTGATCATCATCGGAGCCACCAGCGGTCGGTTGTTGTACAGATTCCTGCTCAGTCGGATCTCCCCACTCGTTTGGTTCAGATGCAGCAGATGCAACTCATTCCCAGTGTTGATGGTGAAGAAAAGCCTGTCCGAAACATCAGGATCGTGGGCTGGGACTCTCCCGATCACTCCGGTTGGAAAGCTGTTGGAGCGGTTCGAGACGAAGTTGTTGAAGATGATCTGGAAGTTCTGCAAAGTCGGGTAGTTGTCGTTTTGGTCGACTAGTTTGATGCGAACGGTGGCTCTGCTCACGAGAGGAGCAGAGGTGGCTTGGACGACGATGACGTATTCGTTTTTGGTCTCGTAATCCAAGTCGATGAGGGAGGTGAGCTCGCCAGAGAAAATATCCATTTGAAAGATTTCGGGGATGTTGCCTTCCACAATTTGGTACATGATTTGAGCGTTTGCGCCTTCGTCTGGGTCCGTGGCAGTGATTTGCGCAACGACAGAACCGACCGCGCTGTTTTCTTTCACCAAAACTTCAAAATCGTCGGCGGGAAAGACAGGAGCGTTGTCGTTGACGTCCAGAACAGTTACTTGGATGTGAACAGGGGTGCGTTGAGGAGGGACCCCGCGATCTACGGCGTACGCAGTGAGTTCGTAAAACGGAACGCTTTCTCTGTCCAAGCGTCGCACAGTTCGGACAATACCGGAAGTGGGTTCAATTGTGAAAGTCGCCGTCTCCGTCTTCTCCGTTTTGGAAAGTGTACTGGACTCTCCCGTTTGCATGCGCATCTCGATCTGTTGCGGAAATCTGAAGCACGCTCGTGAACGGCGGCGCGTCCTCTGTAACTGTCCCTTGATATCGTGGACTTAAGAATTGAGGCGCATTGTCATTAACGTCGTTGACATTGACCTCGACGTAAGTAGTGTCAGATTTTTGCGGGATCCCGTTGTCTTTCGCCGTAATAGCAAGCGTGTATGTCATTTGATCTTCATAATCTAGTTCGGCTTGGAGCGTGATGGCACCTGTGGCGGGGTCTATTCGGAATTGAGGTATATTGTCCTCAAGGTAATAGGTGATCCTTGCGTTCTCGCCAACGTCATCGTCCGTGGCGCTGATGACGACAACCGTGCTACCAGGAGGCCGATCTTCATTGACGCTAACGGAGTAATGCGCGCTTTGGAAAACTGGTCTGTGAGTGTTGGCGTCTGTGATGTTGATATGAACTTGGCAAGTATCGTGTAAAGTCCGATCTGAAGCGGTCACCGTCAAAACATAGCGTCTTTCTTGTTTGTAGTCCAAAGGTAAGGCCAAAGACAGCAGACCGGCGCCACCTGCTGTGCTTATTGCGAAACGGTTTCTTGTGTTACCACCCGTGATTTGATACGTAACTGCACTATTTACGTCGCGATCTACTGCCGTCACGGTCACGACGCTCGTCCCGACCACAGCGTCTTCGTTTAACCGTGCGTAGTATTCTTTTTGCAAAAATTCTGGTCTATTGTCGTTAACGTCCATTACTGTAATTGTAACGCTGGCTGTCGCCGATAGAGGTGGCATGCCGTAGTCTCTAGCTTCTACTCCGAAGAAATAATGCTCGACGGATTCGCGATCGAGATTCCTTTTGACAGTCACCCAACCGGTCGCGGCGTTAATAACGAAAGGTGTGTCCGTGCTGGTTCCCGTAAGCCTGTACTCTAGCCTAGCGTTGTCTCCCGAGTCCGTATCTATGGCTTGGATGTGAAGAATTGAACTTCCGATCGGGGAACTTTCCAGCACCGACGCCTGGAACGGAGTCGACACAAATATAGGCGGATTATCGTTAACATCTGTGACTTGCACGCTAACTATCCCGGTATTGTTCGAAAGGGGAGGGCGTCCGTTGTCTTGGGCGCGGACCCTCAAAGTGTATTCCCTTTCCGATTCGTAATCCAGAGGCGCTACGACTTGGATTTCACCTGTAACGCTATCGATGGAAAACTGTCCTCGACTGTTCCCGCTGATGATGTTATAGTGAACAGCGGCGTTGCTATCTTTGTCCCGATCTGTGGCGCTGACTTTGAGGATTTCAGAATGTGGCCGGACGTCTTCTTTTACCGCCACCACGTAACGCTTCTCACTGAACTGAGGAACGTTGTCGTTTTCATCCAAAACAGAAATATAGACCTTGACTGTGGAGGAGAGAGGGCTGGGCTCCTTTCCTTGGTCGCTTGCTTCGACTTCAAGAGTATAATGTTCACTTGTTTCTCTGTCTACTGCGCCTCGAGTTGTAATAAGCCCGGAGCGTGGGTCAATTTCAAAAGCAGCTCTTGCCATCGCTGCAGACTCTCCCACAAAACGATATCGTATGTTAGCGTTTGCAGGGGAGTCCTTATCCGTTGCTCTTAGCTGCAAAATCGGATACCCCTCCTCTACATTCTCCCGTATCGTCTCCCTGTATTCGTTTTGCTCAAAGATCGGAGAGTGGTCATTGCGGTCTGCTACGGTTATCGCTACCATGGTCGTCCCGGAGAGCCTCGGCATCCCAAAATCGGTCGCGGTGATACGAAAGTAGTGCAAATCCATGTGTTCTCGATCTAAAACCTGCGTCGTGGTAATGAAGCCCTGATTCTGAATGGATGGCGAAGTAGTCAGATGACCGGCTGTTCATTAGGGGCGCCATGCTATAGGTAACTTTCCCTGCGTCTCCGGGGTCCGGGTCGGAAGCCGCCATGACCATCACGGAGGTCCCCGATGGCTGATTTTCCGCCACTTGCACTTGGTAGTTATATTGCTGGAAATGTGGGTGTTTATTCGCCGCACGCCGTACCCTGACCCTATGATTAGAAACTCCATCATGTGATTCCACCGTCGACCCTTCCGCGCCGCGCTGTCCCCTTGAACCGTGCCTCCGCTCGCTCTCCCCAGACGCCGCCGCCTCCTCCTCCTCCGCCCTCCCCGCCGCAATAAAGTCACCCCTGTGCCGACCCGCGCCTCCTCTCCCTCGCTCTGTCTTTGTTATTCGTCTTTCCGCTTTTTGCTGGCAGCCCTCCCCCACCTGTAATTTCTCCTCCACCCCGGCAGCAGCCTCAGCACCAGCAGTGGACCCCTCGGTGCACTGTCCCTCCCTCCGCTGTGTAGCTCCCATCTGCTCCCTCTCTGGCTGCCTCACGCTCTCTATAGAATCCAACGGCACCGCTTGCTTCTCCAAATCGGACTGATCATTTACGTCATTGTTGTTGTTAGTATTTGAATTGTGTCGGTTCCACGAAAAGACAACAGGAACAGATTTTTGTCCTAATCTGAAATCTTGACTATTTGGGGAATGGATGTTTTCGTCTGCCAGTTTATCCAATTTTACTTTCCCATTGTTGTTATTATTACTGTTAATATTATACTGGCTAAAAATAAAGATTGGTTGATCAGATTTGACTTTTGTGTCTCCCAATTTTCCATTTTCAACGCTGTGATTACAACGATGACGATTGCGCTGGTTTAATTTTACCGCATTTGGAACTTTAAGATTCACAAATTGATCCAAATTGTATTCATGCTCTTTTGTTGTTCTGTTCGTTCTCACGCCAGAGGAAAATCTCACTGCTAGCGCTGACTTAACACTTCTCTCAAGCTGCGAAGATGCCGGGAAAAGCTCTGAGTCACTGTCTGTTTTTTGCTCCGGAGCCGTCTCTTCCGTGACTGATAAATTGGATCTCGAATCATCACTTTCCCTTTGACTATCCATGGCATTTGCGATGCTGGGAGCTGGCTTCTCTTCTCTAAATTGGATGGGGATGTCCCTCAGTGAAATGTCTCCCCAGGGGATCATAAACTCTGCTAAACATCCACCCTCCCATACTGTCCTCTCCTCCGTGCAACAACTAGCCACCGCTCCTCTGTCCTCACTGCTCTGCTCATTTTCAGCTTCCAAACCATTATCCGGATAATTAGATAAATTCAAATCCCCATAGACGAGTTGTACTCTTCCTTCGGCCCTGTATCTGTCCACAATTCTGGCATCGCAAGCTTTTTTCCAACACCCAGTCTCATCTTTTCTGCTGGCCCCCCTTTCTCCCACTGGGCCCCCTCTTCTGCCTATGCCCCCCTTCAAAAAGCCATCAACACCCCCTGCCATGCTGCAAAAATCGATAGCGTTATGCGTGCCAAAAAGCAAACAATTAAGAGCATTTCCTTCGCTGTCCACATGTCTTGGAACCGGTTTTGTTGGGGGGAAAACTGGATGGGCACAGCTCAGGAGCGGGGTCACGTTTAGACATTTGTAATCCGATTTTGACGCGTGGATTGAGGGTGAGAATCCACGGCTGGAGCAACAAGAGGAAACGTCTGGAAAGAGGCCAAAAGGTGACTTGGTGAATCCTGGGGGGAGCGCTGCGTTTCGGGGAGGCCTGTTCACCTCACGAGCCCTCTGGTGCGCATCACTTCCGGGTGTCGTGCACGGTTCAGGGGCGCGCACCCAGCCCGTAGCGAGGTGTGGCCAGCGGTACGTCCTTTGTACTGTGTCTGGGGAAAGTAAAAGTGGCTGAAAATGTGAAAAAGCTGACCCCGCGCCTCGCTCGGACCCGCGGCTGTGGCTCCACGCCCCGGGGCATGCCTCTCTGCGCGTCCGCTCTGAGGCGCACCTGCTGGGGCGTAGCTTCGCGCATCCCCCCGCAAGTGTCGCTCCCGCTGCTCCCTCGCGCTGCCGGCTCCTTCCACCGGCGTCCTCTCCTCCCCGTCTCCCCACAGTTACATCCTTCCCCGCGAACAATGGCGCGATGAGGACCAGGTGTAGAAGTAGAAATGTTACCGGCAAACGCGGGGTGAAAGTCGGTAGCGGGGAAGCCATTTAGCCCCCCCACCTCCGTCCTCGCCTCGCTTCTCAGTCCGTCTTTAGCTCGTGTCTCGTGTATCTCCCTTTGCAACCGATGCTAGGTGTCCACTCGCGGCACTACTTCCAACTCTTCCAGCTCCAGCGGCACCGCCCGACTCCTTCCCCCAGGCTCCCACGTCTCTGCGTCAGCCTGGAGAGTGCGCATCTACCCGCTGGGCTCCGCGGCGCTAGGAGCAGGGTCAGTGGTGGTCCTATCCAACATGGCTCGCTGGTTAAGCACACGGCGCCGCTCCACCTCGCCTCTCCTGGCTGACTGAAAGCCTCGCACAGCCGCTCCTCTACGTGGTGGTGGTGGTGCTGGAACACACAGCTACTATCAATCCGCGCACATTCACTCCGCGCACGCCCCTCCCCCCGGCTCCGTGCGCCATCCTCCGCCTCGCCGTTAATGGATGCTGGCTCTCGCGTCCGAAAAGGGGGGAAAGCCTCGCACAATCGGAGCGTCATCAGCCGGGTCATCTTCAAGAAAAATCACACCCAGCTTTCAGACTGACAGCTTTAGAGATAGAAAAGTGAATTGAAACAGCTTGGGATCGCATTACGCGCTGATTTAGCCAAAAGGAAGCCTCGCGTAATTGGATTGAATAAGTGAAAAGAAAACGCACATTTTTGTTCATAAAAATGTAATCTAGGCCTACAGAGTGAAAATAATTCGCTGCGTTACCGTGATTATTTTTGTTTTTTATTTTAGGTGAATTGGTTACGGATTGACTGGACCGGCGCACGTGGAGAGGCACCCGAAGTGACGTCACCTTCAAAATGAAAGATGGAAAGATGAGAGACAAGAGGAGGGGGAAAAAAGGTGAGAGTGTGTGTGTGTGAAGAGAGGAAGAAGCAATCACAGGGCCATCAGTGTCATCTCTAGGAAATATCCCCCTGTCTGTACAGGTAAGTACAGGCCTATGACGTCCGATTAAGAGACATAACCTGAAATATATTATCATGTCAGATCTGACATAAGATCCAAACTAGAGCCTGTGTCAGAAGTGTAGCTCTAACCTGGAGATCTAATCTAAACCAGGATTGAACCAGTACTGAACATGAATTAAACCACGTCAAACCAGGAAAAAAAATCAGTAATTCAAAAACCATATATTTTTATAGGCTACATGTTTCACAAGCTTAATTTTTTTAATCAATTTGGTAAGTATGAACGAGCCTGATTCAGCAGACGGTTTCACTTCGTGGAAACCGTCTGACCTCGCAGTGTTAGAATTCGTTCACTCGACGGTTGGCGGGTACTTTTTTTATTTAACCAATCGCTGTTATTTGGTTGTGACGTATGTAATGCACCACTAACGGGGATAACTGGTATATTAAGCTTTTCCCAAATCCCGTAGGAAGAAGGGCAATAACGTCTTTCTCCTTGATAAAATTCACCAAACATTCTCTTTGTTCCGGCTTTAAATCCTTGATTTCGGGAATCGTTGCCAACACAGAATGTCTGGCTCTTTGCTGATTGGCTGGTGCCCGAACTTGTACTTCCGGGATTTTTGCAAACTGTCCAGTGTATTCTGATTCCTGACCTAGTCGCTTGAGAGAAATGAAATTGAGCGGAGGCACTAGGTGGTGCCAGGCTGGCTAAGTATGAACACCCACAAAAAAACTAAACAAAACAAAAAAAAAAGACTCATTTGTGTAAACACCTTCAATGGAACAAGGCACTGGGTTTTTATTTAATCAAATTTGAATTGCTGCAATTAGAAATACCAAATGCAGTTATAGTTTAGGTTAGACATGGGCATTGTCCAGCTCCTGGGTCACATACGGCTCTTTGGTTGACTCTGATCGGCCCCTTTAAGATAATATGGAATTACAAAATAAACATGTTATTACCTCCGGAGGTTATGTTTTTGCTGCTGTTTGTCTGTTTGTTTGTTTGTTTGTTTGTCTGTTAGCAACATAACTCAAAAAGTTATGGACCGATTTTGATGAAATTTTCAGGATTTGTTGGAAATGTGAAAAGGAAAAAGTGATTTCATTTTGGGGGTGATCCGGAAGAAAATCTGGATTCTGGATCACTTTGAAATTTTAGTTAACATTGTGGTAAATGGGGCCAAAAATGTTGTTTCTCAATATCTCCGTTAATTATTGACCAAACCCCATGAAATTTGACTCAGGGATGGACAGTGGGATCCTCTTTCATATTCCAAATTGAAAGATACAAGACAAATATTTATGGAAAACACAATTAATATGAGGGGGACTGTAGTCCTTGGCGGAGGTCTGCGCTCTCTGACTGCTTTTCTAGTTAGGTTCTTTTTTCAGACCAAGAGTTTGTTTTCATACCTGACAGAAAAAAAAACTCTTGGTCTGAAAAAAGAACCTAATAACAGAAAATATCAGAAGACCAAATGAACCTCATTGCATGCATAGACTAAAGCTGCATTGCTTTTTTTTTTTTTAAATAAAATGTAAAGCAGCCTCACTTTTTCATTGCGTAGTCATAACATAAACTCTGACCAGCTCATCAAAACAATGATATTTACGGCTTTTTATTAAGAAATACAATTAATATTATGCAGAATTGAGTTAAGCATTTTGGCCCGGCACTCTCAATATTTTCTGTTTCTCATGTGGTCCCATGGAAAAAATAAATAAAATTACCCATCCTTGGTTTAGATAATATCATGTGATGTGGAGAACACAATATCACATCTCTATGTTTTTTTTTTAGCCTAGTATTTAGTTTAACGATGTTTTCGGACGTGTTTAAACTTGCCCACACAATGAGCTGTCACATTTGGATAAAAAAATGACATTAGACATTTTTTGTGACCCAAACTTGAATACGTAGAGCAGGTTTAGCGTATGTATTAGACCAGGGGTGTCGAACTCATTTTGGTCCGGGGGCCGTATCCAAACGACTTTGATCTCAAAGGGGCCGGATCAGAAAACTCATGTCATATAAACCCCAAAAATAACAATAAGTTCAAATATTTGTGCAGAGAAACACAAATCTATTACAGAAATCTTTTTTAATTGATGAACTCTTTCTTATTATAAGTTTATAATATTATGAACAACCTGAAACTTTAAGAAAAATTCAATTTCAACACAATGTTTTAACATGAACTTGTATGTAAACAGGAATAAGTCAATTTTTCTTGTAAAATCCTGCACTCGGCTCCACTTTTCTCATGTTGGACATTTTGTTGATGAGTGTGTCACGGTCAACAGTCAAAAACGATCGTCCTTTAAGAGCGTTTGGAAAGAGACAAGTCTTCATTTGTGCTGCTCTGGTGGGAGGGGCCACGTACAGAGACGCTGGAGACGCTGCTGTGATAAACACCACAGAAAATTAACAAGATTTTAATAGAAAATATAATTAAAATATTTTAGTAGAAAATCAGTCGAGGGCCACATTAAAAGTCTTGGAGGGCCGGATCTGGCCCCCGGGCCTTATGTTTGACACCTGTGTATTAGACAATCGTATAAACATGACTGGACTGATAAACTCTGGTGCACTTCTCCCAGGCTTTGCAGCTCAAACCCGTGTCACTCACCACAAACAAAAGAGCCGCGACTTGTGCTGCTGAAAATGACCAGCTTCTCATGTTTGTTATTTACGTTTATGTGGCCGTAGATCAAACTCAATCGTAAACGTCCGTCAGTGCTGCGCGTTAAACTGTCACCTCATACGTCTGCGGGTTTCGTCCGGTAAGTGACGTCATTCACTCCTCTGTCCCATGAGTAATCCTCCCCTCCCTCCCTCCTACTGTTTCTCTCGCTCTCCCTCCCCTCTCCTCCTTTCTCATTTTCTTTTCTTCCTCTTGCTCACTTTCTCCTTATCTACGCCCATTCTTATCTTTCCTTGTCTCCCTGCTTTTCCACAGCGCACATAGCAACTTTCTCTCCTCCTTCTCTCTCATTCATCCCTCTCTCTGTCCCTCCTTCCATCCCTCTCTTTCTCTTCCTCTTTCTCTCATCTGCTCTCTCTGCCCTCTCTCTCTCCATCCTTCTCTCTCACATGTGCTCTCCCACAATGCTTTCTCTCTCCTCTCCCTCTCTTTCTCTCTCTCTCTCTGTCCTTTCCCTCCTTTCTGCTTTTTCATCCTTCACCCTCTCACATGCAGACTCTCTTTCTCCTCCTCTCTCCCTCCTTCTCTCCATTCCTCTCTCCACTCCTTCTCCTCTCTCTTCGTCCTTCTCTCCATTCCTCTCTCCACTCCTTCTCCTCTCTCTCCTCCTTCTCTCCATCCAGTCCTCTCTCCCTCATTCTCTCCATTCCTCTCTCCACTCCTTCTCCTCTCTCTCCTCCTTCTCTCATCCAGTCCTCTCTCCCTCCTTCTCTCCATTCCTCTCTCCACTCCTTCTCCTCTCTCTCCTCCTCTCTCCCTCCTTCTCTTCATTCCTCTCTCCACTCCTTCTCCTCTCTCTCCTCCTTCTCTCATCCAGTCCTCTCTCCCTCCTTCTCTCCATTCCTCTCTCCACTCCTTCTCCTCTCTCTCCTCCTTCTCTCCATTCCTCTCTCCACTCCTTCTCCTCTCTCTCCTCCTTCTCTCCATTCCTCTCTCCACTCCTTCTCCTCTCTCTCCTCCTTCTCTCCACTCCTCCTCTCTCCCTCCTTCTCTCCATCCAGTCCTCTCTCCACTCCTCCTCTCTCCCTCCTTCTCTCCATTCCTCTCTCCACTCCTTCTCCTCTCTCCCTCCTTCTCTCCATTCCTCTCTCCACTCCTTCTCCTCTCTCTCCTCCTTCTCTCCATCCAGTCCTCTCTCCCTCCTTCTCTCCATTCCTCTCTCCACTCCTTCTCCTCTCTCTCCTCCTTTTCTCCCTCGCTTCCTCCCTCTCTGTTACATATGCACTCTCAGACTGTCCTCTTCCTCCTCTCTCTCCCTCCTTCTCTCCCTTTCTTCTTCTCTCCACACTTTCTCTTCCTCCCTCTCTCACATGCCACTTTCTCTCCCCTTTTCTCTCATTCATCCCTCTCCCTGTCCCTCCTTCCATCCCTCTCTTTCTCTTCCTCTGTCTCTCCTCTCCTCCTCTGTCCCTCTCTATCCTTCCTTCTCTCTCACTGTGCACATAGCAACCCCCCCTCCTTCTTTTCTCCTCTCCCTCTCTCCCTCCTTTCCTGCTTTTCTGTCCTTCCCCCTCTCCCTCTCACACTCTCCTCCTGTCTCTCCCTCCTTCTCTCCCTCCCTTCCTCTCTCCACCTCTTCTCTCGTCCTTCGACCCCTCTCTTTTTCCCTCCCTCTCACGTGCACTCTCCCACAGTGCACATGCAACTTTCTCTCTCCTTCTCTCTCATTCATCCGTCTCTCTGTCCCTCCTTCCATCCCCCTCTTTCTCTCATCTGCTTTTCCACTTTCAGTCCTTGCTCGCTGTCTCCCTTTCTCTCTACCCTCTCTCTCTCTATCACTTGCGCTCTCCCACAATGCTTCCTCTCTCCTCTCCCTCTCTCCTTTCCCTCCTTTCTGCTTTTTCATCCTTCACCCTCTCCCTCTCCCATGCAGACTCTCTTTCTCCTCCTCTCTCTCCCTCCTTCTCTCCCTCGCTTCCTCCCTCTCTGTCACATATGCACTCTCAGAATGTCGTTTTCCTCCGCTCTTCCTCTCCCTTTCTTCCTCTCTCCGCCCTTTCTCTTCCTCTCTCTCGTCCTTCACCCCTCTCTTTTTCCCTTTCTCTCACTTGCACTCTCCCACACTGCACACGCCACTTTCTCTCCTCCTTCTCTCTCATTCGTCCGTCTGTCTGTCCCTCCTTCCATCCCTCTCTTTCTCTTCCTCTTTCTCTCATCTCCTTTCATTCCTTGCTCGCTGTCTCCCTTTCTCTCTGCCCTCTCTCTCCATCCTTCTCTCTCACATGTGCTCTCCCACAATGCTTCCTCTCTCCTCTCCCTCTCTTTTCTCTCTCTCTCTCCTTTCCCTCCTTTCTGCTTTTTCATCCTTCACCCTCTCCCTCTCACATGCAGACTCTCTTTCTCCTCCTCTCTCCCTCCTTCTCTCCATTCCTCTCTCCACTCCTTCTCCTCTCTCTCCTCCTTCTCTCCAGTCCTCCAGTCCTCTCTCCCTCCTCCTCTCTCTCATTCCTCTCTCTCCACTCCTTCTCCTCTCTCCCTCCTTCTCTCCATTCCTCTCTCCACTCCTTCTCCTCTCTCTCCTCCTTCTCTCCATCCTCCTCCTCTCTCCCTCCTTCCTCTCTCTTCCTCTCCTCCACTCCTTCTCCTCTCTCCTCCTTCTCTCCTCTCTCCTTTCTCTCCATTCCTCTTCTCCACTCCTTCTCCTCTCTCCCTCCTCCCTCCTCTCCCATCCTCTCCATCTCTCCTCCTCCCTCCTCCTCCTTCTCCTCTCTCTCCTCTCCTTCTCTCCTCTCTCCTCTTCTCTCTCCCTCTCTCTCTCCTCTCTCCTTCTCTCTCCATCCTCCTCTTCTCTCCTCTTCTCCTCTCTCTCCTTCTCTCCATCCTCTCTCCTCTCTCCTCTCCCTCTCTCTCCTCCTCTCTTCTCCTCTCATTCCTCTCCTCCTCTCCTCACTCCTCTCCTTCTCTCTCTCTCCCTCCTTCTCTCCATTCCTCTCTCCACTCCTTCTCCTCTCTTCTCCTCCTTCTCTCCACTCCTCCTCTCTCCCTCCTTCTCCTCTCTCCTCCTTTCTCTCCATTCCTCTCTCCACTCCTTCTCCTCTCTCTCCTCCTTTCTCTCCATCCATCCTCTCTCCACTCCTCCTCTCTCCCTCCTTCTCTCCATTCCTTCTCTCCTCTCCTCCTTCCTCCTCTCCTCTCTCCTCCTTTTCTCCCTCGCTTCCTCCCTCTCTGTCCATACCATATGCACTCTCAGACTGTCCTCTTCCTCCTCTCTCTCCCTCCTTCTCTCTCTCGTCCTTCACTCCTCTCTTCCCCCCTCGCTCTCCCACACTGCACATGCCACTTTCTCTCCCCTTTTCTCTCATTCATCCCTCTATCTGTCCCTCCTTCCATCCCTCTTTTTCTCTTCCTCTCTCTCTCCTCTCCTCCTTCACTCTCACTCGCCTTTGTTTGTCTCCCTCTCTCTTTCTGCCCTCTCTCTCCATCCTTTTCTCTCACGTGCACATAGTGACCTCTCCCTCCCTCCTTCCTTCCTACCTTCTCTCTCTCTCTCTCTCTCCTTTCTCACCCACCCTTCCTGCTTTTCTGTCCTTCCCCCTCTCCCTCTCCTCCTCTCTGTCTCCTCTCTCCCTCTCTCCACCCCTTCTCTTCCTCTCTCTCTCGTCCTTCACCCCTCTCTTTTTCCCTTTCTCTCACGTGCACTCTCCCACAGAGAACACGCAACTTTCTCTCTCCTTCTCTCTCATTCAGCCCTCTCTCTGTCCCTCCTTCCATCCCTCTCTTTCTCTTTCTCTTCCTCTATTTCTCTCCTCTCCTCCTCCACCCTCGCTCCCTTCTTTCTCTCTGTTTCTCTCTCTCTCTGTTTCTCTCTCTCCGTCCTTCTAGTTCACATGCACAGTCTCCCTCTCTCTCTCCTTTCCTGCTTTTCCATCCTCCCTTCCTCTCCCTCTCACATGCAGACTCTCCCTCTCCTCCTCTCTCTCCCTCCCTCCCTTCCTCTCTCTCTCATCCTTTCACTCCCTCTCTTCCTCCCTCTCTCTCACGTGCACTCACTCACAGTGCAGACTCTCCCTCTCCTCCTTTCACTCCCTCCTTGTCTCCTTCGTCTCCTCTCTCCTCCTTCTCTCCCTTGCTTCCCCTCCTTCCATCCCTCCTTTCTTCTCTTCTCTCCCTCTTGTCCCCTCCCTCTCTCCTTTCTCTCTCCCACCTTCCTTCCCTTTCCTTCCTTTCCTCCTCACCCCTTCTCTTCAATCTTCTCCTCTCACCCCACCCTCTCTCCCTCTCTCCCTCTCTCCCACTCTTCTCTTCTCTCTCCTCTTCCTCTTCCTCTTCTCCCTCTCGTCCTTCCTCTCTCTCCTCCTCTCTTCCCTCTTCCTCTTCCTTTCCTTCCTCTGACCCCCTCCTTCACTTTCAATCTTCTCTTCTCACCCCCACCTCTCTCCCTCTCTCCTTCCCCCCCTCTCCTCCTCTCTCCATCCTTCTCTTCCTCTCTCTCCTCCTTCCTCCCTCTCTACATGCGCACGTAGCCTCTCTCTCCTCTCTCATCCAACCCTCACCCTTCTTCCTCCTCCTTTCTTCTCTTCTCTCCTCTTGTCCCTCCCTCTTTCCTTTCTCTCTCCATCTTCCTTCCCTTCTTCCTTTTCCTTCCTTCCCTCTCCCCCTTCGCTTTCACTCTTCTCCTCCCACCCCCACCCTCTCTCACTCTCTCCTCCTTCACACTCCTCTCCTCTCCTCTCTCTTCCTCTCTCTCCTCCTTCTCCCTCTCTTTCACTCTTCTCCTCTCACCCCACCCTCTCTCTCTCTATTGCACGCACTCTCTCCCTCCTTCTTCACCCCCCTTCCGTCCCTCTCTCCATCCCTTCTCTTCCTCTCTCTCCTCCTTCCTCCTCTCTCACAAATGCGCACGTAGCCTCTCTCTCCTCTCTCATCCAACCCTCACCCTCTTCCATCCCTCCTTTCTTCTCTTCTCTCCTCTTGTCCCTCCCTCTCTCCTCTCTCTCTCCACCTTCCTTCCCTCTTTTCCTTCCTTCCTTCTCTCACCCTCCTTCACTTTCAATCTTCTCCTCTCACCCCCACCCTCTTTCCCTCTCTCCTCCTTCACTCCCTCTCTCTCTCTCTCCCATCTTCCTTCCCTCTTTTCCTTCCTTCCTTCCTCTGACCCTCCTTCACTTTCATCTTCTCTTCTCCACCCCCATCCTCTCTCCCTCTCTCCTCCTTCACCCCCTTCCTCCTTCTCTCCCATCCCTTCTCTTCCTCTCTCTCCTCCTTCCTTCCTCTCTCACATGCGCACGTAGCCTCTCTCCTCTCTCATCCAACCCTCACCCTTCTTCCATCCCTCCTTTCTTCTCTTCTCTCCCTCTTGTTCCCTCCCTCTCTCCTCTCTCTCTCCCACCTACCTTCCCTCTTTTCCTTCCTTCCTTCCTCTGACCCTCCTTCACTTTCAATCTTCTCCTCTCACCCCCACCCTCTCTCCCTCTCTCCTCCTTCACTCCCCCCTCTCCTCCTCTATCCATCCCTTCTCTTCCTCTCTCTCCTCCTTCCTCCCTCTCTCACATGCGCACGTAGCCTCTCTCTCCTCTCTCATCCAACCCTCACCCTTCTTCCATCCCTCCTTTCTTCTCTTCTCTCCCTCTTGTTCCCTCCCTCTTTCCTTTCTCTCTCCCATCTTCCTTCCCTCTTTTCCTTCCTTCCCTCTTTTCCTTCCTTCCTCTCACCCCCCTTCGCTTTCACTCTTCTCCTCCCACCCCCACCCTCTCTCCCTCTCTCCTCCTTCACACTCCCCCTCTCCTCCTCTATCCATCCCTTCTCTTCCTCTCTCTCCTCCTTCCTCCCTCTCTTTCACTCTTCTCCTCTCACCCCCACCCTCTCTCTCTCTATTGCACGCACTCTCTCCCTCCTTCTTCACCCCCCTTCCGTCCCTCTCTCCATCCCTTCTCTTCCTCTCTCTCCTCCTTCCTCCCTCTCTCACAAATGCGCACGTAGCCTCTCTCTCCTCTCTCATCCAACCCTCACCCTCCTTCCATCCCTCCTTTCTTCTCTTCTCTCCCTCTTGTCCCCTCCCTCTCTCCTTTCTCTCTCCCATCTTCTTTCCCTCTTTTCCTTCCTTCCTTCCTCTCACCCTCCTTCACTTTCAATCTTCTCCTCTCACCCCCACCCTCTTTCCCTCTCTCCTCCTTCACTCCCTCTCTCCTCTCTCTCCCATCTTCCTTCCCTCTTTTCCTTCCTTCCTTCCTCTGACCCTCCTTCGCTTTCACTCTTCTCCTCCCACCCCGCCCTCTCTCTCTATTGCACGCACTCTCTCCCTCCTTCTTCACCCCCCTTCCGTCCCTCTCTCCATCCCTTCTCTTCCTCTCTCTCCTCCTTCCTCCCTCTCTCACAAATGCGCACGTAGCCTCTCTCTCCTCTCTCATCCAACCCTCACCCTTCTTCCATCCCTCCTTTCTTCTCTTCTCTCCCTCTTGTTCCCTCCCTCTCTCCTCTCTCTCTCCCACCTTCCTTCCCTCTTTTCCTTCCTTCCTTCCTTCCTTCCTCTCACCCCCTTCGCTTTCACTCTTCTCCTCCCACCCCCACCCTCTCTCCCTCTCTCCTCCTTCACTCCCCCCTCTCCTCACCCTTCTTCCATCCCTCCTTTCTTCTCTTTTCTCCCTCTTGTTTCCTCCCTCTCTCCTTTCTCTCTCCCACCTTCCTTCCCTCTATTCCTTCCTTCCTCTGACCCTCCTTCGTTTCACTCTTCTCCTCCCACCCCACCCTCTCTCCCTCTCTCCTCCTTCCTCCTTCACACTCCCCTTCTCCTCCTCTATCCATCCCTTCTCTTCCTCTCTCTCCACCTTCCCTCTCTTTCACTCTTCTCCTCCCACCCCCACACTCTCTCCCTCCCTCCTCCTTCACCCCCCTTCCGTCCTTCTCTTCCTCCTTCTCCTCTTCCTCCCTCTCTTTCACGTGCACTCTCTCCTTCCCTCAGCGTGTATAGTGCCTGTATAAAGGTTAACCCTGCGCTGCCCTCTGCGTTTCATACATACTGTTATTATGAGTCATTTAATGAATAGGAAAAACGCATGTGTATTTTTCTCTCCTTCTCCAGACTTTCTTTTTTTTCTTTCTTTTTTTTTTTTTTTTTCCAAGGCCGGTCTCTGTTGTGGGTAATAGTGCAGAATGAGCCCACGGGGACGACTCAGGAGGCTACACATTTTTAATTAAATTGATTGTTTACAAGTACTCACTAATAATGTTTTTAAACGCTGCTTTTAAAAACATTTACGCAGACGTTTTACTCTTAATTACCAAAGTAGTATAAACGGTTCATAGGTTTAGTAAAGAACTGTACTGAAATGTACTAATACTACTACAACTACTACAACTACTACAACATCTATACTACTACTTCTGATACTATTACTACTACTGATGATGATGATGATACTACGAGTACTATAACTCTGTAAAAGTCAGCACTGGAGTAATACTACTACTATTATGACTACTACAAAAACTGCTAGTATATCTACTATTACTACGACTATTACTGCTATAATACCACCAGTCTTCTTGTACTACTACGACGACGACGACGACAACGATGACTACAACTACTACTACTACTACTACAACTTCCCACTATGTCCTACTACTACGACTACTACTTCCCACTATGTCCTACTACTACTACTACAACTTCCCACTATGTCCTACTACTACTACTACTACTGTTGCTGTTACTACTACTACTACTACTACTACTACTACTACTGCAACTTCCCACTATGTCCTACTACTACTACAACTTCCCACTATGTCCTACTACTACTACTACTACAACTTCCCACTATGTCCTACTACTACTATGTCCTACTACTACTACTACAACTTCCCACTATGTCCTACTACTACTACTACTAACTACTTGTCCTACTACTACTACTACTACCCCACTATGTCTACTACTACTACTACTACTACTACTACAACTTCCCACTATGTCCTACTACTACTACTAAACTTCCACTAGTCCTCTACTACTACTACTACTACTACTACTACTACTACACTTCCCACTATGTCCTACTACTACTACTACTTCCCACTATGTCCTACTACTACTACTACAACTACTATGTCCTACACTACTACTACAACTTCCCACTATGTCCTACTACTACTACTACAACTTCCCACTATGTCCTACTACTACTACTACAACTTCCCACTATGTCCTACTACTACTACAACTTCCCACTATGTCCTACTACTACTACAACTTCCCACTATGTCCTACTACTACTACACAACTTCCCACTATGTCCTACTACTACTACTACTACAACTTCCCACTATGTCCTACTACTACTACTACAACTTCCCACTATGTCCTACTACTACTACTACACACTTCCTACTACTACTGTCCTACTACTACTACTACAACTTCCCACTATGTCTACTACTACTACTACTACTACTACAACTTCCCACTATGTCCTACTACTACTACAACTTCCCACTATGTCCTACTACTACTACTACAACTTCCCACTATGTCCTACTACTACTACAACTTCCCACTATGTCCTACTACTACTACTACAACTTCCCACTATGTCCTACTACTACTACTACAACTTCCCACTATGTCCTACTACTACTACTACAACTTCCCACTATGTCCTACTACTACTACTACTATCACTACTACTACTACTTCCCACTATGTCCTACTACTACTACTACTACTACTACTACTACTTACTAACTCCCACTATGTCCTACTACTACTACTACTACAACTTCCCACTACTACTACTACTACAACTTCCCACTATGTCCTACTACTACTACAACTTCCCACTATGTCCTACTACTACTACTACTACTACTACTACTAACTACTACTATGTCCTACTACTACTACTACAACTTCCCACTATGTCCTACTACTACTATGTCCTACTACTACTACTACAACTTCCCACTATGTCCTACTACTACTACTACTACCACTTCCCACTATGTCCTACTACTACTACTACCACTTCCCACTATGTCCTACTACTACTACTACCACTTCCCACTATGTCCTACTACTACTACTACAACTTCCCACTATGTCCTACTACTACTACTACAACTGTTGCTGTTACTACCACTACTACTACTACCACAACCTTGTACCAGCACTGGGATACTACTACTATTATAACTATTACAATAATACCTACTACTACTACTACTATTACTGCTACAATACTACCAATATTTCTACTATGACTACTACGACTACCACTACTACTATTACTGCTTATGACTACTAGGTTATTAATACTATTAATACTACAACAACTGTTGGTATATCTACTACTACCACCACTACTACTACTACTACTACTACTACTACTACTACTACTTCTACTACTACTACTACTACTACTACTACTACTACTACTACTACTACTACTACTACTACTACTACTACTACTACTACTACTACTACTACTACTACTACTACTACTACTACTACTACTACTACTACTACTACTACTACTACTACTACTACTACTACTACTACTACTACTACTACTCTACTACTCTACTGCCACTACTACTATTACTACTACTACTAGGTTATTAATACTATTAATACTACAATAACTGCTAGTATATCTACTACTACTACTACTACTACCACTACTACTACTACTACTTACTACTACTACTACTACTACTACTACTACTACTACTACTACTACTACTACTACTACTACTACTACTACTACTACTACTACTACTACTACTACTACTACTACTACTACTACTACTACTACTACTACTACTACCTTGTTAAATACAGCACTGGGGTACTACTACAATTATACCTACTATTACTGTTACTATTACTGCTGCGGTACTACCAATATTTCTACTACAACTATTACTACTACTATTATAACTTCGTAATAAAAAAAAAAAGCACTGGGGTATCGAAACTACTATTATGACTACAACTACTACTACTACTACTACTACTACTTCTAAGGAAGAGCTGGCTCAGAGGTATTAGTACTTCTAGGACTACGACTACTGCTACTAATACTACTGAAACATTACAAATACTGCTTAAGGTTAGGAGTAAGAAAATACTATAGTAATGTTCATTTCTTCTTTAGCATTTTAGAGCAGTTTTAAAGTTGAAAACGTTTCTTCCTCGTGTTTTTGCGTCTGACTTCTCCAAGCTGAAAGGTCTATCCATCTTTATTTGAACACTGGACTCTATCTGGGATCTTAACGGCAAAGTGGGACGTCTTCCATTTTGGGACTATTGACATTTCTGATCTAATGTGTCCAGACAAGAGACAAGGTCAAGTTGGACAAGAACCAGAGACGCGATCAGAATGATAACGAAGAGATACGAAGGAGGGATCAAACCGCAAGCGTCTGGCAACCACCGAGGAAATGGTAAGAGGTAAAGTGATTCAAAAACTCTTTTATTTATTTTTTTTATCTAATACTTGTTCTGATACAGCTCAAGATCGAGATCAAGACTCTAAAGCTATTCAGAAAAGGTTCATTTCTCTCCTATGAGTGTGACTATCTATTTATCTATCTACTTTTGATATCAGTTTAAAGGTTGTGTAGAGGATTTTCTAAGGGAAGAGAGATACAGCGACGGTCCTTTTTCAAATGTTGTGCATGCGTGACACCACCTTCCTCCTCCACAGCTCCCTCAGTAGAAACATCTCCTCCCGCCTCTTTACTCTAGAAATCACGTTTGTCTACATCCACTGCATGTTCAGAAGTGACCTGTCTAGAAATAATTTAGCGACCGACGCGTCAGTTTTTAGACACTTCGTCTGCTTCATTTGCGCAATCGCTGGAAGAAATCTCCAAGAATCACCTCGGTTTGTCTTCGCTCCATTTCCCCTTCTCTTCGTCTTTCAGCGACCTCAAAACGGACTTTCTTTTGCGGCGAACCGGTCGTGGATTCTCGTCCGCCGTCGCGACAAACTTTGTGCAAACTGCGAGGAAGCGACAGTTTAAAAAAATCCTCTAAGAACCGCCGCATAAACCACATAATCCCCGCGCGCCAGTGAGTCAGTTACACTAGAAACCTCAGGAGTTTGATTGACAACCTGACAGCCAATAGAAAATGAGGGAGCCTTGTTTTCTATTGGCTGATGTTTATCTGGCCTCAACACGTCCACAGTTGATACATTTTCATAATTTTTTTTTTTGGGTCATCACAATTACAAGGCTGCTGCATCTCTGTAATGGTATTTTAAACTTTCACTGACAATTTGAAACAAAAACAAAAAATCCTCCATACAACCTTTAAGTATTGATCAGTATCTGATTTTCAACACGTACAGAGGAGTAACAGACAAAGGGCCAATATTACGCTATTTTCTGATTTTGTTTCCTCATAAAAAAACAGACCTGGACTTGTGTTTTGTTCCATTCACACTTTTAACAAACAAATTCTGCGTATTTAGGCTGAGTTCTTCTCACTGTTCCACCTTGTGACGTCATGTGGTGATACAGGAAGTGCTCCACTGTGTTTTTAAACTCCACACACCTTCACTAGAATCATTTGATAATTTCAGATCTGGAATTGCCGATCTCTACTTAACGAAAGGTAAAAGTAGCTGTTAACTTGAAAATTACAAGGTGGTACAGAGTGTTTAGAGCTTTGGAGATGGAGACAGACTGATAATAAAGGATCCGTGTGTCATTCGTTCATTCATTTTTCAAAATAAAACCAAAAATAAGAAAATGAAAAAACAACAATTTTCTTCATTATTTGTCTCCAAAACCAAAATGAAAAAACAGATAATGATTCTGTGTTTTTTTTCAGTTTTTGATTTTGTGTTTAAATGAATAATGAAAAAAACAGATAACGGCCGTTTCCAGTTTCTGTGACTTAAACTGCGATGCCGAACTTTTGAACCACATACAGACTGAACCAGGACTAAAACAGAACTAAACCAGGACTGAACCAAGACTGACCCTGTGTCGGGACGGACCCGAAGGTGCGCCCCCGTACACTGATCAGGACTGAGACCGGGACCAGACCGGGACTGAGACTAGGACTGGGACCAGGACTGAGAGACCGGGACCAGACCAGGACCAGGACTGAGATCGGGACTGAGACCGGGATCAGACCAGGACTGAGACCGGGACCAGACCGGGACTGAGACCGGGACCAGACCGGGACCAGACCGGACCAGACCGGGACTGAGACCGGGACCAGACCGGGACTGAGACTAGGACTGAGACGGGACTGAGACCGGGATCAGACCAGGACTGAGACCGGGACCTGAGACCGACCAACCGGACCAGACCGGGACTGAGACCGGGACCAGACCGGGACTGAGACTGGACTGAGACTAGGACTGAGACCTGACTGAGACCGGGACCAGACCAGGGGACTGAGACGGGACTGAGACCGGGATCAGACCAGGACTGAGACCGGGACCAGACGACTGAGAGACCAGACCGGACCAGACCCCAGACCGACCAGGGGACTGAGACCGGGACCAGACCGGGACTGAGATTAGGACTGAGACCAGCACTGAGACTGGGACAAGACCAGGACTGAGACCGGGACCAGACCGAGACCAGGACTGAGATTGGGACTGAGACCGGGATCAGACCAGGACTGAGACTGGGACCAGACCAGGACTGAGACTGGGACCAGACCGGGACTGAGACTAGGACTGAGACCAGCACTGAGACTGGGACCAGACCAGGACTGAGACCGGGACCAGACCAGGATTGAAACTAGGACCAGACCAGGACCAGGACTGAGATCGGGACTGAGACCGGGATCAGACCAAGACTGAGACTGGGACCAGACCTGTCTGAGACCGGGACCAGACCAGGACTGAGACCGGGACCAGACCGGGACTGAGACCTAGACCAGACCAGGACTGAGACTAGGACTGAGACCAGGACTGAGACTGGGACAAGACCAAGACTGAGACCGGGACCAGACCAGGACTGAGACTAGGACTGAGACCAGGACTGAGACTGGGACAAGACCAGGACTGAGACCGGGACCAGACCGGGACCAGGACTGAGACCGGGACCAGACCAGGACTGAGACTAGGACTGAGACCAGCACTGAGACTGGGACAAGACCAGGACTGAGATCGGGACTGAGACCGGATCAGACCAGGACTGAGACTGGGACCAGATCGGGACCAGAACCAGGACTGAGACCAAGACTGAGACTGGGACAAGACCAGGACAGAGATCGGTTTAGTCCTGGTTCAGTCCGTAAGTCAGTCCGCAAAAGTCCGGCATCACAGTTTAAGTCACGGAATCGGGAAACGACTGTTATCCGTTTTTTCCATTATTCATTTAAACCCAAAATCGAAAACTGAAAAAACAAATCGTTATCTGTTTTTTCAGTTTGGTTTTGGAGCCAAATAATGAAGAAAATTGCTGTTTTCTTCATTTTCTTATTTTTGTTTTATTTTGAAAAACGAATTGAACGAATGACACACGAATTATAAAAGAATTACTCAAACATGTGTGAATAAAACAAAACCCAACTCCAGGAGTGTTTTTGAGGAGGTAACAGCATTATAAGCTCACAGCAGTTCATTTTGTGTAATATAAGACCTTTAATATATGGATATAAATACACTGAGGTTAGATCTGCTCAGAAATAGTAAATAAAGAAAGACCCGAGAGAAGAAACATGTGTTTTTATCTTCTTACAGTAACAGATAAGACTTGATAGATTGTACCTGTTCTTTCGGGCGCAGTTTGCTTGAGTCAGGGCTGGTCTGACTCACAGGAACATTGACTGAATTATACATGATCGATACAAAGTGCAGTTTCATGAATACAGTATGGAGGTGACATCAGCAGGGCTCAGCATAGATACAGAAGAGCACAGCACGGCGGATAACTCAGAGATCTATAAGAAGAACTGGATAAGACGCTCCCTCCCCTCTGTCCTGGTGCGAGTTCGATTGGTTCATGGGTACTGCAGCTCCTGTATCACCGCATGACATCAGAAGGTGGAACAGAGTGTTTTCTGGTTGAGAGAAGAGCTCGGTTTACTAGTAAATACGCAGGGTTGGTGTGTTAAACATGTGCGAGTGAAACAAAGCACAACTCCAGGTCTGTTTGTGATGAGGAAACAACACTGATTAGAAGCGTCACTGCAAGAAGGTTCAGGGTTTGACTCCAGGGCGTCTGGTTGGAGTTTGCATGTTCTCCCTGTGTCTGTTTTGTTTTCCCCAACCATAAAAGAACACAGATGGAAGCTACAGATCATAATGACATAAATGACAACACAACGCTGCTGGATCCTAACCAGTCAATGTCATTTCTCACCAGCGACTAGGTCATGAATCGGAATACACAAGACCACAGGTGTCAAACATACGGCCCGGGGGCCAGATCCGGCCCTCCAAGACCTTTAATCTGGCCCTCGGCTGATTTTCTACTAAAATATTTTAATTAGGCTCTGGGAGTCCCTGCTTAGACTGTGACCCGGCCCCGGATAAGCGGAAGAAAATGGATGGATGGATGGATGTTTTAACTAGATTTTCTATTAAAATCCTTGTTAATTTTCTGTGGTGTTTATCACAGCAGCGTCTCCAGCGTCTCTGTACGTGGCCCCTCCCACCAGAGCAGCACAAATGAAGACTTGTCTCTTTCCAAACGCTCTTAAAGGACGATCGTTTTGACTGTTGACCGTGACACCCTCATCAGAAAAATGTCAAAAATAAGAAAAGTGGAGCCGAGTGCAGGATTTTCTAAGAAAAATTTACTTATTCCTATTTACATACAAGTTATTGTTAAAACATTGTGTTGAAATTTTTTTAAAGTTTCAGGTTGTTCATAATATTATAATATTTTGTAAAAGAAAGAGTTCATCAATTAAAAAAAGATTTCTGTAATAGATTTGTGTTTCTCTGTACAAATATTTTAAGTTATTATTATTTTTGGGGTTTATATGACATGAGTTTTTTGATCCGGCCCCTTTGGGGCAGTCCTGCGTTTTGGGTCCTCCCTCTGTTTCTACGTGACAGGAACAGACAGTTGTTGCCCTTCTTCCTACGATATTTGGCGCATTACAAACGTCACGACCAAATTGCAGCAATTGGTGAAATAAAAAAAGTACCCACTTACCGTCGAGCGAACGAATCCTAATGCTGCGAGGTCAGACGGTTTCCACGAAGCTGAATCCTACACTCATCACCAATTGAAAAAATAAACCTGGAGAAGTGAGCAGCGGGTGTATGACGGTGAAAGACAGGAGTTTTAATAATAAGAGATTGAAGATGACTAAAATATCACTCCAAATTAGGGATGGGCATTCGATGAAATTTTCTTAATCGATCGTCGGAAGAATTAACGTTTTTATATTAAAATGATCATCATTATTATTATTACTATCTGCACTACTAATCTGCATAAATAAATTCAACTTTACGACATATAAACCGTAACGACTCTAGAGCCACATCAGCCCGTTTGACATTATAATGTGTTTAATTCAGTTTTGCGCAACTCTCACAGAAACAAAACTTAAAACTGCATCGCTAATTTGCATAAACTCAGCGAAGATAAAACTACAGCTCTTGTGTCGCTGATGTGGTTCAACTTCTGTCGGATTAAAAGACATGATTCAGTGGAATACAGGTTAGTGTGACCAGATTTGCGTTTGTCAAAACCAGGACACCGTACGGGGGGAGGGAGGTGGGGACTCGTCATCGACATTGAGCGACTCTCACCTGGTAAAACTTTTTCCCACTGGACACAGAAACATATGTGCTGCTTTATACACTGTGCACATGGACTCACACTTGTCCCGACCGCAACGGAAAGCGTGGAATTTCTTGTACAAGTCATCGTTAAATCCACATTTGTGCTTCGGTACGTTGCAGACTGACCCACTGTTTGTGTCTCGCTCCTTCTGAGTGCAGAGAGACACATGTACAGACCTGTTTGGTCACACTACACACAGCAACCTACATTCGGTTTGTCGATTAAAACGTAATCGATGAAATTCTTAATGATCAATTATCGATTAATCAATTAATCATGCCCATCCCTACTCCAAATACAACTTCAAGAGAGTAAATGAGGAGGGAAAGCAACTATAACAAGGCCCTGAAAAGTCGATTTGCATAAAAGAAATTGCCATTGCCAAAAGGCCATTAAAACTACAGCACCAAAGAATACGTCATTTATATGGATTTGGTTCTTGGTCTTGTTTTTACAAAAGTCTGTCATTCTTTATTCATTAAATCATGCAAAAATATTCATAAATATCTAAGCAAAAAGTTGAATATCAAAGTACTTGAAAAACTAAAATCTAAACTAGTCAAAAGTGTTTTATTAAAGGTCCTTAAATTACACAAAATAGACTCCTGTGAGCTTTAAGCCATGTTATAATGATCGGATCTCATCAAAAACAAACACTGCTGGTCAAAAGCTTTGGAACACTGTAATTTTTCCAGTTATTTAATGCAATTTAAGTCGTGCGAGTCCAATGAAGAGTTTGAAATGGTACAAAGGTAAGAACTGAACAGCCAGAGGTTAAAAAAAAAAAAAGACAAGTCCAAGCTCTGCCAAAACTACCTCAGGAAAAAACAACAAGATGGTAAAGCTTAAAAACATGGAGCGTCCAGCACAGACTCCAGACTTAAACCCCATCGAGCTGTTTTGGGATGAACTGGACAGAAGAGTGAAAAAGAAGCAACCAACAAGTGCCACAGTCCATGTATCATTCGTTCATTTGTTTATCGATATAAAGCCAAAAATAAGAAAACGAAAAAACAACTATTTTCTTCATTATTTGTCTCCAAAACAAAATGACAAAACAGATAAAGATTCGTTTTTTTCCAGTTTTAGATTTTCTGTTTAAATGAATAATGGAAAAAAATGAAAAAACTGTGATGCCGGAATTTTGCACTGCACACAGACCGATCCAGGACTGGACCAGGACTAAACCGTTTTCAGTCCTGGTCTGGTCCCAGTCTCAGTCCTGGTCTCAGTTCTGGTCTGGTCCTGGTCTGGTGTCGGTCTCAATCCCGGTCAGGTCCCGGCCTCAGTCCTGCAATGGTCCCAGTCTCAATTCCGGTCTGGTCCTGGTCTCAGTCCTGGTCTGGTCCTGGTCTCAGTCCTGGTCTGGTTCTGGTCTCAGTCCTGGTCTTGTTCTAGGTCTCAGTCCTGGTCTCAGTCCCGGTCTGGTCCCAGTCTCAGTCCCGCAATGGTCCCAATCTCAATTCCGGTCTGGTCCTGGTCTCAGTCCTGGTCCTGTTCTAGGTCTCAGTCCCTGTCTCAGTCCCGGTCTCAGTCCCGGTCTCAGTTCCCGTCTTAGTCCCGGTCTGGTCCTGGTCCTGTTCTAGGTCTCAGTCTTGGTCTCAGTCCTGGTCCTGTTCTAGGTCTCAGTCCTGGTCCTGTTCTAGGTCTCAGTCTTGGTCTCAGTCCTGGTCCTGTTCTAGGTCTCAGTCTTGGTCCTGTTCTAGGTCTCAGTCTTGGTCTCAGTCCTTGTCTCAGTCCTGGTCCTGTTCTAGGTCTCAGTCTTGGTCTCAGTCCTGGTCCTGTTCTAGGTCTCAGTCTTGGTCCTGTTCTAGGTCTCAGTCTTGGTCTCAGTCCTTGTCTCAGTCCTGGTCCTGTTCTAGGTCTCAGTCTTGGTCTCAGTCCTGGTCCTGTTCTAGGTCTCAGTCCTGGTCTCAGTCTCGGTCTCAGTCCCAGTCTTGGTCCCAGTCTTAGTCCCGGACTCAGTCCTGGACCTGGTTTAGTCCTGGTTCAGTCCGTATGCGGTGCAAAAGTCCAGCATCGCAGTTTAAGTCACGGAAACGGGAAACGGCCGTTACCCTTTTTTTCCATTTTTCATTTAAACACAAAATCGAAAACTGAAAAAACAAATCATTATCCATTTTTTAATTTTGTTTTTTCTGAGACACATAATGAAGAAAACAGTTTTTTTTTTTTTTTTTTGCTTCTTTCTTATTTTTGGTGTTATTTTGAAAAACAAATGAACAAATGATACACACAAGTGCCACACATTTATGGGAACTTCTGCAAAAGACTTGTTAAGAACTTTTTGAAGAATATTAGATTTTTTCAACTAAGAAGCACAGCATGTGCAGTTAACCAAGGACCTATGCGATTGCATTTTCTAACAAATGTAGTTTCTCACTAGCCTGATTCATCATCTAACCTCTCAGTGTTTCTTAGCTCGACGGTCGGTACCTTTTATCATTTAACCAATCGCTGGCTGATTGTGATGTATGTAATGCGCCGCTAACGGGGTTAAACGGTATATTAAGCTTTTCTCAAATCCCGCAGGAAGAAGGGCAATAACGTCTTTCCCCTTGATGAAATTCACCAAACATTCTCTTTGTTCTAGCTTTAAATCCTCGATCTCAGGAATCATTGAGAACACTGAATATATGGCTCTTCGCTGATTGGCCGGTGCCCAAACTTGCAAGTTTTTTGCGAACCGTCTAGTGTGATTCCTGACCTAGTCGCTGGAGAGAAATGAAATTGAGAGGAGACACTAGGTGGGGCCAGCCTGGCTAGTTTCTTACACCAAATATGACAGAAGAACTTCCTGAAGAAATACTAGGAGGCCTTCAGAGGAAATACTTTGAGGCTTAGAAGAGGCTTTCCTGCTAACTTCTCGGGTTCTTTTTAAAGACAATACAGTAGGAGATGTATTTACCTTGTTGACATGTTTCGGCTGCACTGTTTTTACACTGAACAAAAAAAAAAAAATCTCTCCAGCTCGTCCACTGTTCGTTGAAAACTCTGCACTCTCATGATCCATTTCTTAATTTTGTTTTTTCTGAGACACATAATGAAGAAAACAATTGGGTTTTTTTTTTTTGCTTTCTTATTTTTGGTGTTATATTGAAGAACTTTTTGAAGAATATTTCAGTTTTATTGTAAAAAGAACGAGCCATGAGTGTGTTCAGCTCCATTGTTATAGTTAAATGTGGTGTTTTCAAACTTTTGACCTGTAGTGTATCTGTGTGATGAAGGAACAACGTTACAACAGATCAGAAAACAGTGTAAAATGAGCCCTTTAAAACCTTTTACGCTACAATAATTTACCCAGACTTTCTCAGTTCATGAACAAATAGGCAAACATTTAATAAACCACCTCTAAACTAAAACCCCGTCCCCAGCAAAAGAACAGTTTTCACATGGTTTTTGTTTTCAGCCTTAAGAATTATGCAAATGACTTTAAAACCGTGTCCAATTATTATCTCTTGTCGCCTTATCGTTTTAATAACCATTTAGTATTTGCCACAATATCAGATCACGGCTCAACGCTGGTGGAGCATAATGGAGATCGGGGGTCTGTCTCCGGCTTGTTTCTATGGATACGTCAATATTATGTCTGGAATGTTCCACAGTATGGCATTAGCCAGCTCTGCTTTATATTTATCTAATTACAGGTGGTTTTATAGCTCAAAAATACCTAGAAAAACAGACTCTCCACAGATCTGACCTGTAACTTGGTCTGGTTTGGTCTCCATGAAGATTTAATGCCATACTGTGGAACATTCCAGGCAAAGCATCAAGAATCAAGAATCTCAGACTTCAGGTCATTGCGCAGTGCATACTGGGAAGGATTTTCCGAAAAAGTGAGCATCAAACCGCCATGTTTGTTTTCCCAGTGGGATGCGTCTATTGACAAAGTCGATCTTTTCAAGTCTTTTGAACCATATCACTTTTGTTTCTGGTTCTGATATTGTCATATTTTAGTTTTGGGATTCGGACATCGTTAATTATGTGGTTGTTGGATCCTAACAGCGGAAAACGGCTCGAGAAATTTGTTTGCAAACTCCATAAATGCAAAAGTGAATCAGATGTGTGTGACTGCAAACCTCTGTTCAAACTGTTTCTCTTCCCAACGGAATTGAAAAATAGTGAAAGGTGAAGGCGATGGGCAGGATTGTTTCACGGGAAGGAAGAAAAAGGAAACATTTCACTGCCTAAATCATCCCGAGTTTGCAGCGAACATTTTGTATGTGGAGCGACAACAAAGCGGGATCCTGTTTGTTAAGCAAAAGGTGCAGAAGACAAACAGACTGAGCTGCACTTTCTTGTTCTTATGGTTTTACAGCAACATCACGTCTTGGTCTCTTTGCAGTGGAAGGTGTTTCTTGGTGAACAGCTGGTGCCTTTTGCTTTGGCGTTGACTTTTTAAATTCGTAACCAAGACTGAGTGAGGGATCGGGGTTTTGCTTTGATGTCGCTCCACATACAAAATGTTCACTGCAAACTCAGGATGATTTAGTCAGCCAATTGTTACCTTTTCCGTCCTTCCCGTGGATCAATTCTGCCCTTTGCCTTCGATGGGCAGACACATCCCACTGGGAAAACAATCATGGCGGTTTGATGCTCATTTTTTTGGAAAATCCTTCCCAGTATGCACTGCACAATGACCGGAAGTCCGAGATTCTTGATGCGTCTATTATATGGAGAAAAGTAATTGACAGACGATCCATCAGAAAAGTTACACAATGCATGTTTAAGTACATTTAAAAGTGGATACTTTTTACTTTTACGTGACTACGTTTGAGAGCAGGTATCTGTACTTTTTACTCCACTACATTCTTGAAATAATAATGTTGTTTCCTCATCATTCTTGACTGAAAGTAAAAGTATTTTTACAGTTTGAGACCTGCTGAAAAGGCTGAGGGTTTATTTTGTAACTCAGTCGTAGTTTGAGCAACAAGAATATAAAACTAAAAACAGCTAAGAAAAAAAAAATCAATTCATCTGTTTCTGCTGAACAAAATCCAGCACAAATCTGTAGCAAAATCACTACACTTGCTTTATTAGATCTCAAAATCTGTGCAAAATACTTAACAATACTAAACTTTTTTTTTTTTTTTTTTACTTACTTACTACTTACTTACTTTTTTTTTTAAATTAGTGTTATTATTTTTTATTGTTTAAGCACATTTTAAAACAGGCACTTTAATACTTTTACTTACTTACTGCACTACATAAGTTTCTAGAGGGGTTCTGCTACCATGAGATGTTATTGCTTTGCCTGAAATGTTCCTCACTATGGCATTAAACATAACCATCTGAGATTTAATCCACTGCAGGTGTATTTATTTGCTGAGAAAGACGCTCTTGAAACAGACGCATTCTTACTGCCAGAAGTCGCCGCCGCACGGATCCGACCCGTCACTTCGCCTAGTGGTGTCACCGGCTTGTTTCCATGGAGATCGAGATATTTCAATGCCATACTGAGGAACATCCCAGGCAAAGCAATAACATCCCCAGAGAGATAAGGAAATGGTGGACCCTCCAGCAGAAAAGTACGTACCTTTTGAGTAGATTTTTTCATGCGATACTTTGCCTTGAGTATTTTGTTTATTTATTTTTTTGCTGTACTTTTACTTAAATAACAACACTTAATACTTTTTCCCACCACTGCTGTTGAAAAGCGAGATTATAGAAGCACAGACGAGTTGTTATCTGCATACGATTCACAGTACGAGCACAGCGCAGCCTCATGCTCATGGAGTTTATTTTACACCAATAATACGCGCAGCTAAACGGGCAGATCTACTTCCTGATACTCGGATCTCATTATGGAAACGTCTGGGTACGGCGAGGCAGACACAGGCCCGGAGACAGCGGTGCATTGTGGGTGGTTTGCGCCGGGTGGTGGGGTGGGTCGTGGAGATGGTGCTTCCTGGGTGGAGGCTACAAGAAAAACAAAAGAGAGAGAGTTTAGAAAGAAGAAATGTGCAGATTAAAAGGGTAGGTTAAAATATGGCTGCACAAATTTGGAAAACGTACAAGGATTTTTTGTGATTAGATTTGTAAATTGTTTTTTAAAATCAGGATTCAGTATTTTTAAACATTAAAATGTCTAAAATGTTAAAATATCTGATAAAAAACATAACCATGAACTGCTAAACGAGAGACAATAGCTCAGTTGGTAGAGTATTTGTCTATTGGTGGTTTGAATCCCGGTCTTGACGTAATCTTCACTGGTTAAACAATCAGCTCCACAGACTCACAGGTTGGTGGTGCGATTCCAGCTTCCACAGATAAATGCTGTTGCTGTGCGCTAGAGCAAGACACTTAAAGTGACAGTCCGGAATGTGGGACATAGGACCTCATTTCACGCACTAGTACATATTCTAGTCATTTTCGTTGTGGATGCAGTGTTCGTCCGCAGTAATCCGATTGAAAACGGCTCCAGAGACGGAACGATCTGGTGCCGTCAGCTCCCACGAGTACAGATCTGATCCGGCACTGTGTGGACGCCTGAAAACACTGATACGCTGATGTAGGTTGTGGGCTTCTACCCTGTGTTTTTAAAGTTTCATTCATATGTTAATACGCCCTGTACTGAATCTCTGTGTTCCATGACATGCTGTGTATGTTTTTTGGACTTTGGAGTGTCAGTGGGGTTGGGATATGATGTCATATGGACTGTGAATGTATATGGGACAGATAAGGGGTGTGTCTCCAACCTTTAGCATATACCAGTCTGTTATGGGACACGTGTTGGGACAAACTGCTGTGTATGTTTCCATGAAGATGTTAACTCAACAGTTATGCTGGTATAAAAGGCACCCAGTTTTTCTGTGCATCAGTGGGGGAACGTCGACTGCGTTGTCGAGGGACGACCGACGCACAGAGAGACGCCGCATAGGCAAAATCATGCTGAATCAACTTGAATCTTGAGACCTGAATCTGCCTGAATTAATAAAGAGACATGTCTGAGAACTTTTCTAACCCTCCAAGTCTCTTTCTTAAGATCCTCTGTTCAGGCTGCCTCCAGGAGAAGCTGACAAGGTCTATGCACCCCGAAGTAGCTAATTCCTGACCTGCAGACGTATAATCTCTGAAAAGTTTCACATGAACCATCTCCAACGCGATAGAAACACAGAACAGACTCACCATCAGCAGAACACCCCTCTGTCACAGAAAGAACACGTATAATCCACTGAGTCGTGTCCTTTAGTCCAACAGAAGCTGAACCGCGTCAGGGCACAATAGCGAGCTGTTTTTTGAGCGCTCAGTTTATGCAAATTAGCCATGTGGTTTTAAGTTTCGTTTCTGTAAAATGTAAACAAATATGCTCAAAGCTGGGTAGACAGGGAAGGATTGCGGACACAGAAACGGTGTGTGTGGACGCAGATCGTTTCCAATGGTGATACACGGATTCGTTTCAGTGTAAATGTTGTCCTTGTGAGCCAGAGTGTTGGAGACGTGTGGAGACACTTTTTTAAAATATTCCGTCCAGTCCTTGTATTTGCAGAGGTCGCTGGTGCTAGGCTAGTGCATGTCAATGGCCATAGTTATCCTGCCGCTAAAAACAGTCTTACCCACTCCACAAAACACCCGAAGCAAATCTATTATTACACCAGACTGTCCATGTGAATGTCTGTGTTGATAGAATAATTTTAGAAGTAAAACCAACCTTGCATTTGAAGGATTTATGTCTGAGCAGCGGTGAGTTGTACTTCTTGATAGAAAGTTTGGCAGCGGCGGACTGATATATGAGAAAATAGTCCCTCAACATGCGACGATCCATGCGATGCAAGGTTAGTTTTATTTCAAACATTATTCTATCAACGCAGACATTCACATGGACAGTCTGGTGTAATAATAGATTTTCTTCGGGTGTTTTGTGGAGTGAGTAAGACTGTTTTTAGCGGCAGGATAACTATGGCCATTGACATGCACTAGCCTAGCACCAGCGACTTCTGCAAATACAAGGACTGGATGGAATATTGAAGGCTGTATCAAGTGGTGGTTTGAATATTGTTTAATGAAGTTATAAATTGAGTTGAACATTGTTTAATGTTTAAAGGTAATGCTCTGTGTGTCCTAAATAATGGGTAACAGATGTGCTTCTAAGCAAATTCCTTTACAGAACTGGGACTGTGGAGATGATCCAGGCTGGCTTATCTAAACAGACTTGGTGTGATCTACAATGGTTTGGAGGGGGTTGTCACTTCCCCCCAAAGAAGAAATGCTGACGCTTCAAGGACAATTCAAGGCGTGAACCTGCTCAACATATGATATGCACATTCATACTGTTGTGTTTTATAAACTGGGTTGAGCGACAGGCAGGGGGTCAGATTGCCTGGTGTAAGACCTGCGTAAGTGGAGGCATCAGGGACAGCGATTTGACCCAGAGCTCTGTATTAGAATTGTATTGTCAGGGGAATAAATTTTTGTAATTTAAATTGATTGAGTCTAGTAATTTTTGATAAAACACGCCAAACAATAGTTTAAAAAGTGTCTCCACACGTCTCCAACACTCTGGCTCACTAGGAAATGAGGTCCTATGTCCAAAAATCTGAACTATCCTTTTAAATAATGCACACATTTTGTTTTTTAGAGTTTTGATATGAGAGTTATCGATTGAAAACAGATATTCACCATATATATTCACCCATATCACCATCATGATTCGGGTTGTATTATTTTGTAACGAGCTGCCGATCTTTACAGCAAATAAAGTTTTAAAACTTCACAGGGAATCGGCACAGTGTGACTTGTTGGTGCACACGAAAATTGAACATTTTACACAAATAAACCGACTTTATGTCATATTTAAGATGCAAAACGTTTCACAAATTCTCCACTGAGATGAATGGGATCCCCGTTTAACCAGAAGTGCCACCACAGGAGCATTTAGAGACAGAAAGTGTGCGGTGCCAAGTAAGATGGATAAGGCTGTGAGAAACAAGAACTGAGTATTTGGAAATGAGGTCCTATGTCCAAAATTCCAGACTGTCTCTTTAACCCGCCTTAATGTGAAGTGCTTTAAATGTCATGACGGTGGAAAAGCGCCGTATAAAAATGTGACCATGACCATAACCAGTGGTGCTCACACTTTTTCATCATGCGAGCTACTTAGAAAATGACCAAGTCAAAATGATCTACTTAATACAAAGCCAAGCAAACTGCACTGAAACACTCTGTGCCCCTTTTTTGGACCCTCACCCACAGTTTGAGAACCTCTTCTTTAAGAGAACTTCCTCTGGCACTTTACACAAAACTGTGAAAAAAGTGAAGGAAGATTTTTAAACCTGTTTTTTAAAGTTCCAAACTGGAGTTGCATTCTTTTCTGGTTTTGCAGTGATATTTTCCAGCCTCTGCACATTTACCAAACCAAACGCACATCGTGACAAACACAGATGCATTTGTCACTTTTGTTAGGCAAACTTCAGCTAAATGTGGCAGTAGGTCTGTCCTGTAGATCCGCTCTATGCTGTAGACCTGCTTTGTGCCAACACTGTAAAACAAATTTAGACTGGTTTTTGCTTCACGTTTGGTCTTGCTCTTCTAATCAGCCGCACTGTGGGAGGGGCTTGTGTTCGCTGTACGCAGGAAGGAGCGAGAGCGTGAAAAGGCGAGGGGCGGCGTGCTGACGTGAGGCAGATGGACAGGTAGGATGTTTAGGAAGTTGAACCTGCCCTGTGATGCACGCTGGTACACGAGGGCACACGCTGTCGCAGACGAGCCGTGCATAGGGAGCGTGTGTGTTTGTGATGCGCCGTAGAGTCTCCGCGGGTTTCAAATGAGCGCACAGGCTGCACTGAGACGCCCCACACGCTCCTGCACCCGCTACAAGTTTATTACCAACAGCAGCGGCCGTAATGAAATATGATCACACTTGTTGAGTGTCAGACCTCGAGTGAGAGACAAGACCGAGTCCAAACGCGAGTCCGAGACGAGACACGGCGATCTACCCACACGACCTTGGCGATCGACTGGTAGATCGCGATCGACGTATTGAGCACCCCTGCCATAAACTAATAAAAGAATCTCATACAGGTTAAATTTCAGAGGATACATTTTCCCCCTAAATGCTCAGGACATTTTGTTATTTGTAGTGGAATTTCTGCTACTTAAAATACTAAAACTTCTGGCAATTACTGACATTTAAATTGCAAAGTTTTCAGTGTAAAAAATGAATGACTTTAGCTCTGGATGTTGTGTTCTGGGTTTGGTTTTACCTTGAATTTAAACAGATTAAATTCAAGGTGGAAGTTGCTCTTGTAAAGCCGTTTGCAGAAGCCTGTTGTCATTATTCATTCACTCCACAGCTGCTGGTGGTGGTGAGTTACTGTTGTAGCCACAGCTGTCGTGGGGCAGACTGACAGAAGTGAGGCTGCCAGTCTGTGTCACTGAAGCCTCCGATCAACACACACACACACAAACACACAAACGCCATCTTCAGGAAGGACGGAGAGGAAGGAGAGAGGAGGAAGAACAGAGAGAGAGAGAAAGAAAGAGAGAGAGGAGAGAGAGACAGGGAGAGAGAGAAAGAAAAAGAGAAAGAAAGAAAGGAAGGTGAGACGAGGAAGAGAAGAGAGATAGAAAGAAAGAGAGCGAGAAAGTGAGAAAGAATAAGAGGAGAAAGAGAGTTAGAGAGGAGGGAGGGAGAGAAAGGAAAGAGAGGAGAGAGAGAAAGAAAGAGAGGAGGGAGAAAGGAGAGAAGATGGAGAGGAGAGAGAGAAAAAAGGAGAGAGAGAGGGAGAGAGAAAGAAAGAAAGAGAGGAAGGTGAGATGAGGAAGAGACGAGAGAGAGAAAGAAAGAGAGGAGGGAGAAAGGAGAGAGAAAGCGAGAGAGAGAAAGAATAAGAGGAGAGAGAGAGTTACAGCGGAGGGAGAAAGGAGAGAGAGAAAGAAAGAGAGGATGGAGAAAAGAGAGAGAGAGAAAGAATAAGAGGAGAGAGAGAGTTAGAGAGGAGGGAGGAGAGAGAGAGAAAGAAAGAAAGAGAGGAGAAAGAGAGAGAAAGAATAAGAAGAGAAAGAGAGTTAGAGAGGAGAGAGAGAGAAAGAAAGAGAGGAAAAAGAGGGGGAGCGAGGGTGGAGAGGAGAGAGAGAGAAAGGAGAGAGAGACAAGGAGAGAGAGAGAAAGAAAGAAAGAGAGGAAGGTGAGACGAGGAAGAGAAGAGAGAGAGAGTTAGAGAGGAGAGAGAGTGAAAGAAAGAGAGGAGGGAGAAAGGAAAGAGGAGGGAGAGGAGAGAGAAAGAGAAAGAATAAGAAGAGAGAGAGAGATATAGAGGAGGGAGAGAGGAGGAGGGAGAAAGAATAAGAGGAGGGAGAGCGAGAGAGAGAGAAAGAATAAGAGGAGAGAGACAGTTAGAGAGGAGGGAGAGGAGAAAGAAAGAAAGAGAGGAGGGAGAAAGGAGAGAGAGAGAGAGAGAAAGACTAAGTGGAGAGAGAGAGAGAGGGAGAAAGAAAGAAAGAAAGGAGGCACGAGTGGGAGATAGAGGGGAGGGACAGGAGAGAGAGAAGGGAGAGGAGGAAGTGGAGAAAGAGGAGGGAGACAATAAGAAGGAGGGAGGAGAGGAAAGAGAAGGAGACAAGGCAGTGTGAGTGAAGTGTTTTGCCTAAGGACAGAGCGACAGAACTCGGTGAGAGAGGGAATTGAACCTCTCGCCCTCCCTCCTCTCTCCTTTCTCCTCCCTCCTCCTCCTCTCTCCTCCCTCCTCTCTCCTTTCTCCTCCTCCTCTCTCCTCCCTCCTCTCTCCTCTCTCCTCTCTCCTTCCCCCCCCTCCACCCTCCTCTCTCTCTCCTCTCTCCTCTCCTCCTCCTCTCTCCACCCTCCTCTCTCCTCCCTCCTCTCTCCTCCTCTCTCCCTCCCTCCCTCCTCTCCTCCCTCCTCTCTCCCTCCTCTCCTCTCTCTCCTCTCCTCTCCTCCTCTCCTCCTCCTCTCTCTCTCCTCCTCTCTCCTCCTCCTCTCTCCTCCCTCTCTCTCCTCTCTCCTCTCTCCACCTCCTCTCTCCTCTCTCCTCTCTCCTCCTCCTCCTCTCTCCTCCTCTCCTCTCCCTCCTCTCTCCTCCTCCTCCTCTCTCTCCTCCTCCTCTCCTCTCTCCCTCTCTCCTCCCTCCTCTCTCCTCCTCTCTCCTCTCTCCTCTCTCCCTCTCCTCCTCCCTCTCCTCTCTCCTCCTCCTCTCCTCCCTCTCTCCTCCTCCTCTCCTCCTCCCTCCCTCTCTCCTCTCTCCTCTCTCCTCTCTCCCTCCTCTCTCTCCTCTCCCTCCCTCCTCTCTCCTCCTCCTCTCTCTCCCTCTCTCTCTCCTCCCTCCTCCCTCCTCTCTCCTCCTCCTCTCTCCACCCTCCTCTCTCCTCCCTCCTCTCTCCACCCTCCTCTCTCCTCTCCTCTCTCCTCTCTCTCTCCCTCTCTCTCCTCTCCTCCCTCCTCTCTCCTCCCTCTCTCCTCTCTCCTCTCTCCTCCTCCTCCTCCTCTCTCCTCTCTCCTCCTCCTCTCTCTCCTCTCCTCTCTCCTCCTCCTCCTCCCTCCTCTCTCCTCTCTCTCCCTCCTCTCTCCTCTCTCCTCTCCCTCTCTCCCTCCCTCCTCTCTCCCTCCTCTCTCCTCCCTCCTCCTCTCCCTCCNCTTTATTTTTTTGCTGTACTTTTACTTAAATAACAACACTTAATACTTTTTCCCACCACTGCTGTTGAAAAGCGAGATTATAGAAGCACAGACGAGTTGTTATCTGCATACGATTCACAGTACGAGCACAGCGCAGCCTCATGCTCATGGAGTTTATTTTACACCAATAATACGCGCAGCTAAACGGGCAGATCTACTTCCTGATACTCGGATCTCATTATGGAAACGTCTGGGTACGGCGAGGCAGACACAGGCCCGGAGACAGCGGTGCATTGTGGGTGGTTTGCGCCGGGTGGTGGGGTGGGTCGTGGAGATGGTGCTTCCTGGGTGGAGGCTACAAGAAAAAACAAAAGAGAGAGAGTTTAGAAAGAAGAAATGTGCAGATTAAAAGGGTAGGTTAAAATATGGCTGCACAAATTTGGAAAACGTACAAGGATTTTTTGTGATTAGATTTGTAAATTGTTTTTTAAAATCAGGATTCAGTATTTTTAAACATTAAAATGTCTAAAATGTTAAAATATCTGATAGAAACCATAACCATGAACTGCTAAACGAGAGACAATAGCTCAGTTGGTAGAGTATTTGTCTATTGGTGGTTTGAATCCCGGTCTTGACGTAATCTTCACTGGTTAAACAATCAGCTCCACAGACTCACAGGTTGGTGGTGCGATTCCAGCTTCCACAGATAAATGCTGTTGCTGTGCGCCTCCTCCTCTCCTCTCTCCTCTCGCTCCTCCTCCTCTCCTCTCTCCTCCTCCCTCCTCTCTCCTCCCTCCTCCTCTCTCTCCTCCTCTCCTCCTCTCCTCCTCTCTCCTCTCTCCTCTCTGCTCTCCCTCTCTCTCCTCTCTCCTCCTCTCTCTCCTCTCCTCTCTCTCTCTCTCCTCCTCTCTCTCCTCTCTCCTCTCTCCCTCCTCTCTCCTCTCTCCTCTCTCTCTCTGCTCTCTCTCCTCTCTCCTCTCTCTCCTCCTCTCACTCTCCTCTCTGCTCTCTCCTCTCTCCTCTCCTCCTCCCTCCTCTCTCCTCTCTCTCCTCCCTCCTCTCTCCTCTCTCCTCTCTCCTCTCTCCTCTCTCCTCTCCTCCTCCCTCCTCCCTCCTCTCTCTCCCTCCTCTCTCTCTCTCTCCCTCTCCTCCTCCTCTCTCCACCCTCCTCCCTCTCTCTCCTCTCTCCTCTCTCCTCTCTCCTCTCTCCTCTCTCCTCTTTCCTCCCTCCTCTCTCCTCTCTCCTCTCTCCTCCCTCCTCTCTCCTCTCTCCTCCCTCCTCTCTCTCTCTCTCTCCTCCTCTCCTCCCTCCTCCCTCCTCCCTCTCTCCTCTCCTCTCCTCCTCTCTCCTCTCTCCTCTCTCTCCCTCCTCTCTCCTCTCTCCTCTCTCCTCTTTCCTCCCTCCTCTCTCCTCTCTCTCTCTCCCCCTCCTCTCTCCTCTCTCCTCCCTCCTGCTGCTCTTCCACTTGTCACAGATGATCACAGATGAATGTAGGTTATGTGCTCAGAGCCCGAGCCCAGATAACAGGATTTAGACCAAAACTGGACCAAGAGAGAAGGATTATTGTGCTGCAAACATGACTCTGCAGATCACAGAGAGAGAGAGAGAGAGAGAGAGAGAGAGAAGAGGGGGAGAAAGAGGAGAGAAAGAATAGGGAGGAAGGAGAGGAGGGAGGGAAAGGGGAGGTAGGAGGAGGGAGAGACAAGAGAGGAGACGAGAGAGAAGGGAAAGAGGAGAAAGGAGAGAGAGGGAAACAAGAGAAAGAGGAAGAAGAGGAGGGAGAAAGAGAGAGAAGGAGAGGAGAAGAGTGAGAGAGGAGGTAGGGAGAGAAGGGAAAGTGGAGGGAGCGGAAAAAGAGGAGAGAAAGAATAGGGAGGAATTAGAAGAGGGAGGGAAAGGGGAGGTAGGAGGAGGAAGAGAGGAGACGAGAGAGGGATAGAGAGAGTGGAGAGAGAGGGAAGAAAGGAGGGAGAGGAGAGAGGAGACAAGAGAGAGGAGGAAGAGGAGAGAGAAAGAGAGTGAAGGGAGAGGAGAAGAGAGAGAGAGAGGAGGAAGAGGAGAGGTAGGAGGAGGGAGAGAGGAGAGGAGACGAGAGAAGAATAGAGAGAGAGGAGAGAAAGAAGGGAGAGGAGAGAGAGGAGACGAGAGAGAGAGAGAGAGGAGACAAGAGGGATGGAGAGGGAGAGGAGAGAAAGGAGGGAGAAAGATGGAGAAGGGAGAAGAGAGAGAGGAGGGAGAGAATAGGGAGGAAGGAGAGGAGGGAGGGAAAGAAGAGGAGACGAGAGAGAGGAATAGAGAGAAAGGAGAGAGAGAGAGGGGAGAGAGAAAAAGAGAGAGGAGAGAGGAGGAAGAGGAAAAAGAGGAGAGAAAGAATAGGAAGGAGAGGAGGGAGGGAAAGGGGAGGTAGGAGGAGGGAGAGAGGAGAGGAGAGAGGGGGATAGAGAGAAAGGAGAGAGAGAGAGGAGGGAGGGAGAGGAGACGAGAGAGAGATAGAGAGAGGAGAGAGGGGGAGACAAGAGAAAGAGGAGGAAGAGGTGGGAGAGGAGGAGAGAGGAGGAAGCAGAAAAAGAGGAGACAAGAAAAGGAAGGAAGGAGAGGAGGGAGAGAAATCGTAGGGAGGAGGAGGGAGAGACGAGAGAGGAGACGAGAGAAGGATAGAGAGAGAGAAAGAGAGAGGAGGGAAAGGAGAAGAGAGAGAGGGATAGAGAGAAGAAGAGAGAAGGAGAGAATAGGGAGGAGGGAGAGGAGAGAAAGAGAGGGGAGACAAGGGAGAGGGATAGAGAGAGAAGAGAGGGGGAGACAAGAGAAAGAGGAGGGAGAAAGAGAGAGAAGGGAGAGGAGAAGAGTGAGAGAGGAAGGAGGGAGAGGAGAGAAAGAGGAGAGAGCAGAAAAAGAGGAGAGAAAGAAGAGGGAGGAAGGAGAAGAGGGAGGGAAAGGGGAGGTAGGAGGAGGAAGAGAGGAGACGAGAGAGGGATAGAGAGAGAGAGAGAGAGAGAGAGAGAGCGAGAGCGATTGGGGAGGAAGGAGAGGAGGAAGAAGACACGAGAGAGGGATAGAGAGAGTGGAGAGAGAGGGAAGGGAGAGGAGAGAGGAGACAAGAGAGAGGAATAGAGAGAGCGAGGGAGAGGAGAGAAAGAGGAGGGAGAAAGATGGAGAAAGAGAGAGAGAGGAGGGAGAGGAGACGAGAGAGAGAGGGAGAGACAAGAGAAAGAGGAGGAAGAGGAGGGAGAAAAAGAGTGAAGGGAGCAGAGAAGGGAAAGAGAGAGGAGGAAGCAGAAAAAGAGGAGAAAAAGAATAGGGAGGAAGGAGAGGAGGGAAGGTAAGAAGAGGTAGGAGGAGAGAGAGACAAGGGAGGAGACGAGAGAGGGATAGAGAGAGACGAGAGAGAAAGAGAGAGAAGGGAAAGGAGAAGAGAGAGGGAGATACAGAGAGAGAGAAGAAGAGGGAAGGATAGAATAGGGAGGAGGGAGAGGAGAGACAGAGAGAGAGAGACGAGATAGAGGAGAGGAGGAGAGAGAGGAGGAGACAAGAGAGAGAAGGAAGAGGAGGGAGAAAAAGAGTGAAGAGGAGAGAGAAGAGAGAGGTAGAAGGGAGAGAGGAGGAGGGAGAGGGAGGAAGGAGGAGGAGAGGGAGAGAGAGAGAGAGAGGAGAGAGAGAGAGAGAGAGAGAGGAGGAGAGAGGAGAGAGCGAAGAGGAGAGAGAGAAAGAGGAGAGAAGAGAAAGAAAGGAGGGAGAGAAGAGGAGAGGAGAAAGAAGAGAGGAGAGGAGAGAGGAGAAGAGAGGAGAGAGAGAGAGAGGATAGAGAGAGGAAGAAGGGAGAGGAGGAGAGGAGAGGAGGAGAGGAGAAGAGAGGAGAGAGAGGAGAGAGAAGAGTAGAAGGAGAGGAAAGAGAGAGGAGGAGAGAAGGAGAGAGGAAAGAGAGAGGAGGGAGGTGGGACGGAGAGGAGAATGAGGAGGGAGAGGAGAGAGAAGGTAGGAGGAGAGGAGATAAGAGAGGATGGAGAGGAGGGAGAGAGAGAAGAGAGAGGGAGAGAATGTAGAGAGGAGGGAGAGAGAAAGAGGGGAGGAGGAGGTAGCATATAAAGAGGAGGGAGAGAATACTTACTTTACTTTTAACAATACATTTATTGTATATTATATATTATATCACTTATGACTTAAATCCTACAAAGTACCAAAGACATAAAAAAAATAAAACAATGTCGTAATCCCCCTACAGATGTAAAAATCAACTGCCCCTCCCTCACTGAACACAACACCTCTTCACCGCCCACACTGCCTCAAAGTCCTCCACCTGCCCACCAGTGCACTGTACACAAACTCCACCTGCCCCACCAGTGCACTGTACACAAACTCCACCTGCCCCCCCAGTGCACTGTACACAAACTCCACCTTGAGTCGTGCCCCCACAGGTCTCTTCAACAGGAGTTCAGAGTCTGTACATCCTGAGCCGGACGTGTGGCTCCTCCTGCTGAGCCACACAAAGTTCAGCAGTGGTGCAGTCCTGCGCTGAGCCACAGAGAACTTGGGGCCAAACACAAAGAGCTCCCGGGTCAGTGTTTGGCCCAGAGTGTGAAGCCATTGGCCCAAGAGAGTAAAGAGGGAGCAAAACCGGGACAAGACAGCCACAGATGTTCCAGTGTCTCTTCTTGTTGGCAGAAGGCACAGTGTTTGTCTGATCCTGGGTCAAGGTGGGCCACATGTCTGTTCGTGGCCACGGCCCCGTGCACCACCCTCCACTGGAGATCCACGCAGCGTTTCTCTATGGGGGGCAGTACAGGGACCTCCAACACCCCTGACCACCTGGACTCTGGGACACCGGACAGCTCGGCTCTGTGGAGGACTTTGGTGGACAGAATGTAAAAGTCCTTCTTCTTCGTTGCTGACATCTCTGAGAAGACAGGGGTGTCAAAAGACAAAATTCCTCCAACGTGGTCCTGTGAGCCTCCAGCGGCTCGTACACGCAGTGAGGGGAAGGCCACTGGCTGGACAGGTGGAACAAGTCCATAAAGTCCCAATGCCTCCCTGAACTGCACAGGGAGCCCACACTGCACTGAAAAAAAAAAGTTGCTGGATTTGCGTAAAAAAGTTATGGACAGCGGTTGCACGCAATAAAATTATGTTTAGGCTTTGAAACTTTTTTCGATCCCTCTACACATATTTTTCTCGGAACATGAACATCACTTTTTCATGTTGATGAAATTTGAACAAATCATACTGAATATGCATATTTATCTTATGTTACCTTATCATGAAATGTATAAGTATGTATAATGTAATTTAATTGATCTAAAAAAGATCTAAAAGAATACAAAAACAGTCTTTAGTTTTCCACAGTTCTGTTTTGTCTTAAACAGAATCAAACATAAAGAGGCACAGGGACAGAGACACACAGTTTGGAGCTGAACAGTGTGAAGATTTATTCCAGTGAAGAAGCTCTGGTCTCTGTGGACACAGAATAACACATGATGATCACATTCTGATGATCTACTCTGTTGTACATGTTTAAATACACTTAAAGTACTTATTACTACAATAATGGACCAGAACAGAATGACAAGAACATTAGAAGTGTATCTGCAGAAACAAAACTCACCGTGTGCTGCTTTTCTTCCTCTAAACACAGTAACAGGGAGGGCATCTGGTATAAAGTCTCCTAATGCCACATCACCCTGTAGAAGCACGATAACTGTTTCAATAGGAAGTTCATTTTGAAAAATTTTTTAAATAATTTTAGTTGGTTTACTTACTTTGTTCATCTGTGCTCTGTGTTTTTGTTGGTTCTCAAACATCTTCCTTTTTTCTGAAACATCAACTATAACATTCATGAACTTCCCCACAGCTCCAGCAGAACCTGGACGTCACTCTGTGTTTGTACACGACTCTGGAAGCAACACATTCAAATCTGAGTACAACTGTCACACTCTTGTAGATGGACAGTCAAAACAATTTGTTTCAAGCTGTCCTTACATTAACTCTAATTTCAAATAAAACACCACAAACATGTTTTAACAATGACGACATTCTAGGCCGGAGAAGCACATAATAAAATCTTTGAAAAGTCTCACCTCCAGATCAGCTCTGATAATCCTCCTGCTCCACACTGTGTTCCTCTGCTCCTGTATCTGTCCTGTGTCCTGCTGCATTTTGAATTTTCCCTCCAAAGTTTTGGGGAGGAGAATTCCAGAGGGAGGAGCCTCACCAGAAATTATAATAAAGTCATGTTTCCTCAACCTGATTAAAACATGCAGGTCTCACATCGGCCACAATCAAGATTTAAACATGCTTGACAGAGAAACGTAAGAAAGTGATGTTATTGTTGTCAAATTTGTTTTTGCAATTTGAGCAACTCCTCTCAGACCATTTTTTCAGTGTGCACATCCGACAGCAGCCTCTGCAGCACCCGCTCAGACCTCACCCCAGTCTCCTCGCTCAGCTGGGCTGCACTTTTCCAGCCTCGCTCAGTTCTCAAGTCTGCTAACTTTATGAGTCCTGCTGACACGAAGGCCTGCCTCAGATGAGTGGAGTCCAACAGGCTGCTCCTCACCATAGGGTTAAAAGAGAGAGAGGAGGGAGAGGAGAGTCACAGGGAATTAACACCACACTTAAAGGTTGTATAGAGGATTTTCTAAGGGAAGAGAGATACAGCGACGGTCCTTTTTCAAATGTTGTGCATGCGTGACACCACCTTCCTCCTCCACAGCTCCCTCAGTAGAAACATCTCCTCCCGCCTCTTTACTCTAGAAATCACGTTTGTCTACATCCACTGCATGTTCAGAAGTGACCTGTCTAGAAATAATTTAGCGACCGACGCGTCAGTTTTTAGACACTTCGTCTGCTTCAGTCGTGCAATCGCTGGAAGAAATCTCCAAGAATCACCTCAGTTTGTCTTCGCTCCATTTCCCCTTCTCTTCGTCTTTCAGCGACCTCAAAAACGGACTTTCTTTTGCGGCGAACTGGTCGTGGATTCTCGTCCGCCGTCGCAACAAACTTTGTGCGAACTGCGAGGAAGCGACAGTTTAAAAAATCCTCTAAGAACCGCTGCATAAACCACATAATCCCTGCGCGCCGGTGAGTCAGTTACACTAGAAACAACCTAACAGCCAATAGAAAATGAGGGAGCCTTGTTTTCTATTGGCTGATGTTTATCTGGCCTCAACACGTCCACAGTTGATACATTTTCATAATATTTTTTTTTTTGGTCATCACAATTACAAGGCTGCTGCGTCTCTGTAATGGTATTTTAAACTTTCACTGACAATTTGAAACAAAAAAAAAAATCCTCCATACAACCTTTAACACCACACTTCAGAGCACGTTGGAGATTTGTGCCACTCCAGATTTGCCTTTTTATTGAAATAATCGAATATTCAGTTCTCAATTTGAACCGTAAATATATCAGGGCCACCGATTTGTGTCCATTTTATCGCCACACATTCGGTAGATTTAATCCAGCTTTGATTGGTCCACGCTTCTGTCGCGCCCTTGATGAAAACGTTGACTGTTGCGGTAAACAATACACGCCTTTACTGCGCATAACATGAATAAACAAATGACCTTTTTATGAGGATTACGAGAATGAAACGTCAAAAATTGAGTATATAAGAGTTCAGATGTTTAACTCCGGTCACCGCGTCCGTGAATTAAACAAAGACGGAAAAGGAAACGGCACAGCTGTTATTCAAACCAAGACGAGGCCGAACAATAAAAGCGTTATCAATAATTACATCGATATCGCCTCACCTCCGCTCACACTCGCTCACACACACACACACACGTGCCCTGTTCTTTTCTTCTGTAAATGCCACTAAATACCACAGCACTCAGAACACCTCCCCCTGGGCTCCTGACGTGACATTACACCCACTACTTCCTCGCTGAGACTGGAGAAAGGAAACCACGTGTTGTTGTTCAAAATCACAATCACAAAATAAAACAGTCTTGTACAAAGCTTTGGTCTGGTTCCAACAGGTTTTAAAACATGGATCAGGGCCATGATGATCGTTCTTGGATATTATTTTGATGCTATTATATGAATAACAGATTACATGTACTGGAGTTAAGTAATCAGAGTACAAATGATGAGTAACTGTATTCAGTTACAGTTACTGTTTCAGTGAGTGGTGATTGGATTACAGTTACTTTGTTGAAATGAATGGATTACACAGAGGGATTTTACGGTTTTCACATTTTGGGCTATTCCCTTTTTTTTTTTTTTCCCACTCATTGCCGGACAATAAACCAGGACTAAATCAGGATTGAACCAGGACTAAAACCAGGTCTAAACCAGGTCTAAAACCAGGTCTAAACAAGGTCTAAACCAGGTCTAAACCAGGACTAAAACCAGGTCTAAACCAGGTCTAAACTAGATATAAACCAGGACTAAAACCAGGTCTAAACCAGATCTAAACCAGGACTAAAACCAGGTCTAAACCAGGACTAAAACCAGGTCTAAACAAGGTCTAAACTAGATCTAAACCAGGACTAAAACCAGGTCTAAACCAGGTCTAAACTAGATCTAAACCAGGACTAAAACCAAGTCTAAACCAGGTCTAAACCAGGTCTAAACCAGGACTAAAACTAGGTCTAAACCAGGTCTAAACTAGATCTAAACCAAGTCTAAACCAGGTCTAAACCAGGACTAAAACCAGGTCTAAACCAGGTCTAAACTAGGTCTAAACCAGGACTAAAACCAGGTCTAAACCAGGTCTAAACTAGATCTAAACCAGGACTAAAACCAGGTCTAAACCAGGTCTAAACCAGGACTAAAACTAGGTCTAAACCAGGTCTAAACTAGATCTAAACCAAGTCTAAACCAGGTCTAAACCAGGTCTAAACCAGGACTAAAACTAGGTCTAAACCAGAACTAAAACCAGGTCTAAACCAGGTCTAAACCAGGACTAAAACTAGGTCTAAACCAGGTCTAAACTAGATCTAAACCAAGTCTAAACCAGGTCTAAACCAGGACTAAAACCAGGTCTAAACCAGGTCTAAACTAGATCTAAACCAGGACTAAAACCAGGTCTAAACCAGGACTAAAACCAGGTCTAAACCAGGTCTAAACCTGGTCTAAACCAGGTCTAAAACAGGACTAAATCAGGATTTAACAGGACTAAACCATTCCGTGCGGACCGTGTCTCCTCTTCTATCAATAATATTTTTAATTTGGTTAAGTAAAGTTTGGGCTTCTTATTTTCTTTTAGCAGATAAAACATTTGAACACGTGAAGATTTCCTCGTCTTTGCTTCTCTACAGCAAATCAAGTAATCTAAAGTATTCAGATTACGTTACTCACCTTAAGTAATTGAATTACGTTACAAACTACATTTTGGGGTATGTAATCTGTAATCTGTAGGGGATTACATTTTAAAAGTCACCTTCCCAACACTGCTGATATTTGATAGTGAAATATGTAGGAGGAGCTGATAATCTAAACAGAACAATGAATTAGGCTTCATATTAATGTAATAATGAAGATATCGTGTTTCAAAGACAGGAAATTAACTCACAGAGGGGTTAAGGGGCTATAGAATTTTTAATCATTTGCAGCCTAGAAGCGAGTATTTACTGTGCAATTAAAAAAAGAGTTATTGCTTTATAAACGATTGCCTGGTCTAAGATTGGACACTGATCAATATAGACTGAAAAACATTGTGGAGAATACAGAAGTCTTTTTCAGATACTTTAAAATTTGTTATACGATATCCCAATTTCACTGTACGATATTTTCACGATATACATCTCACAGTACGATATTTATTGCGATATTTTGTGGAGGCTACCAAACAAAACTGTTAATATGCTACTTTCCTCTTAAAATGCCTTGACAAGTCTTAATCCAAAGAACTAAGATTTAAAAGTGCTTAGAACTGTTATTTCTTCATGTAGTTTGCACCAAAATGGAGCAAAGCATCATGGTCGATGTAGTTCCCTCTGTTTTTGCTACATCATCCATCAGTTCACGTCACTGAAGCAGTTTAACACAGCAACCAGACTCCCAGGGTCGTTTGGTCTCAGTGGGAGGTAGATCTGTGTGTTGTCGGCAGAGCAGTGGAAGGACACGTTATAGTCGACTAGAACGTGTCCCAGATAGAGATGCGTGGATTGCGGTTACAACCGCGGGTCGGGCGGATGACGTGACGAAAAATTATATTTTAATTAAATTCGGGCGGGTGGCGGTTTAACTACTAAAAAAAAAAAAGTTATTGTTAGTATTGTTACCTACATCTGAAAAGACGAGTCTCATTGTCTGTGCTTGTAGTATGAAGTGTACGTAAGGTTGTGTCGGGTTATTGATGCCTAAGATTTATGAGGCACATATTATATGCAGTTTATTTTATTATTTCTAATTTATTTCAGCTGTTTGCCAACACGTAAGTGGCTATAGGGCCATATTTATTTAGTTATGCTTTTTTTGTTTGTTTGTTTCGATATCAGATATATTTTAAAACACGCAGACATTATAGCGTAAACTGCCACTCGGGGTATTTAAAACTTAAAGAAAGACCGATGGAGTGAGGCTATGACTTTGAAATAACATCGGGCAATGGCAAAATGTTCAGAATGTAACAACATCCAACACGAAGGCAAGAAGGTTCAAAAATAGTCTAGTTGAAAAACATTGTCAATCAATTAGCTGCGCAAGAAAACCAGGTAAGTTTGGGGTTGTTACGGACAATTAAGAATGCGAACAAACACGCTGAGCGAATTTTGGAATGAATGAGCTATAGAGTTTGCATTTTTATCGAGGCTCCTTAGTTTGTTTGCTGTATGATTGTTCTAAAATCTAAAATCAATCGGCGGATGGCGGGCGGGTGCGGTTTTGAAAACCTTCGGTGCAAAATGGACAGCGGGCGGATGATGAGTTTTGTGTTGCAGTTGCGGATGAAAAAATAGCCCATCCGCGCATCTCTAGTCCCAGAGTTCTGCACGGGTCCATTTTTGGAGACCCACACCCGCCCTAACCCAAGATTATATCAAAGTTAAATCCGCACCCACCCGCCCCCGTTAATATTCTGCCCGTGCCCATGATAAATCTGGGTACGACAGCCCAATAGTCCAGGACTAAACCAGGACTGAACCAGGACAAACCAGGACTAAACCAGGACTAAATCAGGAATAAATCAGGACTGAACCAGGACTAAACCAGGACTAAATCAGGACTGAACCAGGACTAAACTAGGAGCACAGACGCCGAGCCGATCACCTCCGCTGATGTGTTTTATGTAGTAAACACAATAAAGTCACTCTCAGCCTGGTCTGTCGTCGTTCCAGGAAAAGACCGGGAAATGGCATTTGTTTCCACGGCAACGAACATCCTGGATGCGTGTGAAGTATTTTTCTCCCGTTCGTTCATTCACCCACACACACACACACACATCACATTCATACTGGGCAATGTGGGTGAAGTGTCTTGCCTAAAGACACAACGACAGTATTCACTAAAGTTACAGTTTCCTCACTGGTTTTCTCACTGGTCTCACATTTACTCACCAAACCCAACCCTGCTTCACTTCACAGATCAGTTTAGATCAGACAAGCAGTGTTGGGGAGTAACAGATTACATGTACTGGAGTTATGTAATCAGAGTACAAATGATGAGTAACTGTATTCAGTTCAGTAATTGGATTACAGTTACTTTGTTGAAATAAATGGATTACACAGCGGTATTTTCCTGTTTTTACATTTTGGGCAAAACCAGGACTAAACCAGAACTAAACCAGGACTAAAACCAGGACTAAACCAGGACTAAACCAGGACTAAACCAGGACTAAACCAGAACTAAACCAGGACTAAACCAGGACTAAAACCAGGACTAAACCAGGACTAAAACCAGGACTAAACCAGACTAAACCAGGACTAAAACCAGGACTAAACCAGGACTAAAACCAGGACTAAAACCAGGACTAAACCAGGACTAAAACCAGGACTAAACCAGGACTAAAACCAGGACTAAACCAGGACTAAAAACCAGGACTAAACAAGGACTAAAGCAGGACTAAACCAGGACTAAACCAGGTCTAAAAGCAGGACTAAACCAGGACTAAAAGCAGGACTAAACCAGGACTAAACCAGGACTAAACCAGGACTAAACCAGGACTAAACCAGGACTAAACCAGGACTAAAAGCAGACTAAACCAGGACTAAACCAGGACTAAAACCAGTACCAAAACCAGGACTAAAACCAGTACCAAAACCAGGACTAAAACCAGGACTAAACCAGGACTAAAAGCAGGACTAAACCAGGACTAAACCAGGTCTAAAAGCAGGACTAAACCGGGACTAAACAATATGACACTAACAGTAGGTGAACATAATTTAAAGCAGCAGTGTCTCATATATAAATCATTTCTCTATCTATAATATTTTTTATATGCTTAAGTAAAGACTGGACTTTTTATTTTCTTTTAGCAAACAAAACAAAACAAAACATCTCATGTTAAGATTTCCTCGTCTTTGTTTCTCTACAGCAAACAGTTTCTTATTCATGGACACTTGGGCTCAACAGAGAATTTGAAGAGAACAAACAAGAATTTTCAGGATGTGGTTGTTACATTCATGTATTTTTAAGAAGCATGACAATATCAGGTAATCCAAAGTATTCAGATTACATTACCCACTTTAAGTAATTTAATGGATTACGTTACAAACTACATTTTAGGGTATGTAATCTGTAATCTGTAGGGGAATACATTTTAAAAGTCACCTTCCTGACACTGTTGACAAGGAGGTCTGTACCAGGGCTTGCAAAAGGACACAACAACAGAAAGAACTGGGAAAAGTGGGATTTGAACTACCTACCTTCTGATTACAGTGCAATTGCTTTATTGATGTTATGAATTCAATATATTAAGAAACTTTCATGCATAAACCTACAACATTTACTAACTTATTTCACGTTTAAGCAGCTTAGAAACATTCACATTTTACTGTACTTCTTCACAACAGCTGATGATTCGTTTACAGTTTACTGGCAAATTTATTTATCCGAAAAAGTGTTTACAAGTCCATCTGTCCTCGTGAAATCTGTTGACGCATTTTCCAGTTTCCGTTTCTCCGCTTTTCGTCGAGTTTGAGGGCATATGTGACAGAGCAGCCCTCCTCCTCCTTATCTCCATCCTTCAGCTCTGGATCCCCTCACTCATTTCCCATCACGCTTTGCGACGTCCTCTCCTCCCCGGCGGTCAAGTTACCCACCTGTCCGTCACTCCCGGTTAGGATTATTGAGCTCTGATCCTGATAAACACGTCTAACTAGTGAAGAGTTTCCAGTTTGCCATTCAAAGCGGTGATTAAGAGCAAAATGAAACCTGACAAGACTACAGGGACCCGGGACTCGTCTCATCGGACCCATTATGGAGCTAAAGTGGCTTTGATCCTCTCTCATAGTCAGTGTCACTGGCTGCAGAGATTTTTTTGAGCTAAAACTTTATTAAAAATACATGTAAACAGCAAATATTCTGACTCTTTCTCAATACTCACGTCAGATTTTCACGTTTCTGTGTCATTTTATTAATCATAAAGGTCCAGAAGTTCAGAGTATGCAAAAATTTTATTCAAGTAAGAGTAATGTTACTGTGAAATAATAATACTAAAGTAGAAGTACAAAGTAGAAGTCCAAGATATGACTCAAGAGTTAAAAGAGTATTTTTTAAACTACTGCTCAAGTAAGAGTCATTTCCAGACTGTCAGGACGAAACAGTTGGTTTATAATTTGAAGTTAATGTGATTTGAAGGACAAAATATTAAAGGGACAGTCCAGAATTTTGGACATAGGACCTCATTTCCTCGTGAGCCAGAGTGTTGGAGACATATGAAGACACTTCTTTAAATAGTCCATCCAGTCCTTATATTTGCAGAGGTCGCTAGTGCTAGGCTAGTGCATGTTAATGGCCATAGTTATCCTGCCACTAAAAACAGTCTTACCCACTTCACAAAACACCCAAAGCAAATCTATTATTGCGCCAGACTGTCAATGTAAATGTCTGTGTTGATAGAATAATGTTTGAAATAAAACTAACCTTGCATCGCATGAATTGTCGCATGTTGAGGGACTATTTTCTCATATATCAGTCCGCCAATGCCAAGCTTTCAATCAGGAAGTACAACTAAACTAAAAAGCATGAAAATATCAAGTAATCCAAAGTATTCAGATTATGTTACTCACTTTAAGTAATTTAATGGATTATGTTACAAACTACATTTTGGTGTGTGTAATCTGTAATCTGTAGGGGATTACATTTTAAAAGTCACCTTCCCAACACTGTGTATGAATACTTTAAAGGTAGGTACATGTCTTTTAATGGATTCTTCTTAAAGACAGAAAAATCCGACTCCAGAAATTGTTGTATTATTGAAGAATTACTTGCAGATGAGGCTGTAGCACCTCTACCTCTCCTCCGTTCTGTTCCATATTTTATTAACAAGAAAAGCTTTGAAAAAAAACGGCTTTGAACTCAGTAGCCGACCATCAAACGCGCCCTTCACCGTGACATTGAACTCTTTTGAATCTTTATCAATACGCACAATTAAATGCAGATTTGTAGTCATTATTTTGTGATTAACGTGTGATTAATTTGCCTCTAATGAGTTTCAGTTCAATACGTGGTCAAGTGGAAGTATTGGGCGTTTTGTGCTTTTCGCAAAGAGACGTCTTCAGAGTGCAGAACGTATTTGAAGTGCTTTTGGCAGGTTTCCATGTTTTTCTAATGGCGAGTTTGTTTGGTGGAATAATATGTGCGGTATTTCTTATTGAAATATTTTCCAGTTTGTGAAGAAAGTTTGAAAAGTACTGGAAGTAGCGCCGAGTTGTGAAAATGAATCAACACACAACTTCCATCCAAATTGCGAGGACAATTCATGCGCAAGGAACAAGATTTTCTGCTATAATTGAAGGCCCCATTTTACGCTTTTTTTTCTCATCTGTGTTATAATGTTGTTTTCTTATCACAAACAAACCTGGAGTTGTGTATTTTTCTGTTTTGTTTTTTCATTCACACATGTTTAACACACATACCCTGCATATTAAAGAGCCATTAAACATCCTTTACTTGAACCTTTACTCTGCCCATAAGCAAAATCTGAAAAAATTCTCCAGAGTGGACGGTGCCTGGCGAGTTGGGGTGTGTGGATGTGGTGCGGTGCGGTGCTTTGGCGGGTTGGTGGGAGCGGGTGTGGTGCGGTGCTTTGCGGGTTGGA